>NW_020257633.1:0-29072 GCF_003255815.1 Theropithecus gelada
TTGTTGTTGTTGTTGTGTAGCTGTGCCCTGTCCCCAGAGGTGGAGTCTACAGAGACAGGCAGGTTTCCTTGAGCTGCTGTGAGCTCCACCCAGTTCGAGCTTCCTAGCAGCTTTGTTTACCTACTTAAGCCTCAGCAATGGCGGGCGCCCCTCCCCCAGCCTCGCTGCTGCCTTGCCCGTAGATCACAGACTGCTGTGCTAGCAATGAGGGAGGCTCCGTGGGCATGGGACCCTCCCGGCCAGGTGTGGGATATGATCTCCTGGTGTGCCTGTTTGCTTAAAGCGCAATATTGGGGTGGGAGTTACCCGATTTTCCAGGTGTTGTGTGTCTCAGTTCCCCTGGCTAGGAAAAGGGATTCCCTTCCCCCTTGCGCTTCCCAGGTGAGGCGATGCCTCGCCCTGCTTCAGCTCTCGCTGGTCGGGCTGCAGCAGCTGACCAGCGCCGATCGTCCGGCACTCCCCAGTGAGATGAACCCAGTACCTCAGTTGAAAATGCAGAAATCACCAGTCTTCTGTGTCGCTTGCGCTGGGAGTTGGAGACTGGAGCTGTTCCTATTCGGCCATCTTGCTCCACCCCCCTCCTGAATTTTCATCACAATTATTTGAAAGTTGTTGGAATGTCTACTATATACCAGACTGTTCAAAACTCTGCAAAGATAGTAGAGAATACACAGGTGCAGTTTCTACTTTGATAGAGTTAGCATTCTACTGTGATAATAAATGAAAAAACCAACATGAGAAATATCAGACGGTGATAATTTCTTTAATTTTCCATTTGAAATCATTGTATGAATTTTAATGACAATAAATGTGTTTTAATGGTAGCCATAAAATCAACATTACCACGTATACAAGAGACAAGACACCAGTTTGGCATAAAAAATTACTACATATTAAAATTGGGTTCATTGTCAAAAGTCAAGGCTAGACAAGATGGTGATGCTTTTAATGAAGAAAATTATGAAAGAATCATGAGATAGAGAATTTTGGTGTATATATTCAATTGACTAGTCTAGCATTTAATTTAAAATATAATGTTCAAAAAATAGAAAATATCCTATATGGCTACAGCATAGTAAAAAATGGAGGGGGGCAATAAAAGAGGACAATGGAAAGGTGCATAGGGTCAGACGGCATGGAACACTGTAAATAAATAAAGGTGAAGAACATGATTTTACCAAATAGTTCTCTGGTTAACCTTGGACCAACCAAGTCCTCCCACCTTTCTTACTTGTAGTTGTCAAAAACAAACAAATGAACAAACAAAAAAAATGAAAAAAACTAAAAACTTTAGAATTTGATGGGAATGCAAATTTCTGAGATAAAGGGGGATTGACTTTAAAAGCCTAGTCTCTGTTCCAGTCCTCTGTAACAACAGGATGTCCTGCAGTGCTTTAAAAGTGCAGTGAGTCTTGTGACTCCACAGTATAAAATCCAGGGCAGGCTGCTTTCCAGTCTGTCAGCTGTGATGCAAGTGGGGCACAAGCAGTTGAGATTCCACGCACCCTGGAGAAGCTTTCCTGAGACTTTGAGGACCATCCAGCAATGAATTCCATGGTGCTCTTGTCCCTTGCTGCCTATCTGTAAGTGAAAAAACCCTCTTATATAACATATAACTTATGTGTATAAGTGTTATTTCTCAGCAAACTCAGACAAGTAACCAGTGCATGGTGAACATACTTCACCAACTCAGCTCTTGGAGTAATGGGAATTCATTAGAGAATTCTCATATTTAGCAAGAGAAGAACATGAACTTACATATTTGACTTGAAAAGCTGGAAAGATGGTGGTCATCTTGCCAGAGTGAAGAAAGCTCAGGAAAGAGCAATTTGGACAAGAAAACATTAAAAATTGTGTTTTAGTTACTTACTATACAAAATTTCTTCTGCTGTTCAAGAATCAGAATAAAGGAAGCAGTTAGATATGACTTTTGAGTTTAGAAAGATACAGACTGAGCCTTGCAGTTGGAATTCAGAGCTGTGGGACTGGGTGAGGTCACCTAGGTGGACAATTCAAAAGAGAAAGAGATATAAGACTGAGTTTGCAGGTCTTCAAAATTTAGAAGTTAATCGAAGTAGGAAAATCCAGCAAATGATACCACAAAATGGCCATCAGTGAAACAGAAAGAAGTCTAAGAATGTAGAAAGCCTGAGGCCAAGAAAATAAAATATTTTCAGAAAGGTGGAGAGACTACCTATCAAGTACTGATAAGGGTTTAAATTAGATAAGAATAGAGACTGGACCATTGGATTTTAAAATGTGGTTACTTTAACAAGAGCAGTTTTATTGATGCTGTGAGAATGATAGTATGGTGGGATTAGATTAGATTAGAGCAGACGGAGAGGATATGGAGAAAGTGAATATATATCATTATTTCATAAATTTTGAGATGAAGGAGACAGTCCAAAGGGAAGTAGGCTAGAAAGAAACTTGTTTTCCTTCCTTTCTCCATCCTATCTCTTCTTTCCTCCCCTCCTCTTCTTTTCTTCCTTTCTTCTTTCCTTCCTTCCCTCCCTCTTCTTAAAAGGTAGGATTTAGCAGGTTTGTATGCTGATTCAAATAGAATTCAAAGGTGAGAGAATCTATGATTTAGGAGCTATAACTGAGAAGCAAAGTTCTTATTAATGCAGTGGGTGGAAAGAAGGAAAAATCCACGGGGTAAGTTGAAGACTCTTCCATTGACAAGCAGTAGGATGCTTCACTCCTGCTGATAGGTGGGACAGTGAAGTCTGTGATGTCAACTGGTTGGACATTTTGGTGGCAAAACAGTAAAGAAGTCCTGGTGCTGTAGACATTGGAGAAAGAAAATAACATTTGAAGAGAATTACTAACTAGACAATTAGGAAAGACAGAAACAAGTATTAAAAACAAATCAAGTAAGAAAAATAGAATGTGCTTTTACTTGATCATTTTAAAATGGATTTTTGGAGTCTTTTAACTTGTAAGTTTCTAAAATGATAACTTGTTTATCTTATCTTAAGATAAGATTACCTTATCATATTTTGTGATTATGGATAAATCGCATTTTTTGTTACAAATGTCACATGTAAATGTGTTCTATTCAAAATATCTAAAACTTTGATATATATTTTGTCCATTTTTTGTTTTAGGTTATTTAATGCAAATTAAGTTTCAACTTCAGGGAGTAGTACCTTCCTGCTAGTTCCCCCCAAACTCTTACCCACCAAAAACTATCATGGAATTCAGTTATTTTTGTATTATTTGGGAGAAACAACATACAAGAAAGGCCAATCACATTTCTTACTAATTATTGCACCATCTAAAGGAGATTTCTCTGGTTATGAGAACCCCCATGTTGAGGGAAAACCTGAATTTAGTTTCTTAACCCGTATCTTGCTCTGATGGCATCATGTTACCCTGTCTTTATGTCACAGCTGGTTCACTCGAGGAAGGACAATTGCCTCAATGCAGTTAGTCTATAGGTTGCCTGGTAGAACGGCCTGGCAGGTAATTTTGCCTGAATGTTCTGTTACTATATAGTCAAAACACAGATGAGGATCATTTAGGCCAACTCACATATTCTATTTGGAGACATTTTGCTGAATAGATATGGAGACAGGGGAGTTATTTTGTTAGCAACAGTAGAGTTGAGTAAGCTGAAGTAACAAGTAAGCAGAGGCTATGAGGGAGCAAATACATGTTAAGTGGAAGACAAAAGATATACAGCATTAGAATGTGAGATAGCTGGCTTGGTGGTGGCTAGATCAGAAGAAGTGGAGGAATTGATAACAAAGAGAGATTGACATCGTTCTTCCATTGAAGCAGGGATAGGCTAACTAGCTCCCAAACATGCTTTGAGTTCTTGAATTTTTGACCTGTTCCAAATTCCAGAAGTCCAACCTATGACTGTTTCTGGGTTTTCTCAAGATTAGGTCAATGTTCATGTTCACAATATAATCTTATTACTTGAGGTGATTTAAATAAAGTTTTTTCCCTTACCAGCTAAAGAGCTGAAAGAGCACCCCAGGTATTATATCCTTTCCTGTTGTCATGGAAAGAAAAAATAATGAACTGTAAGATCCCAGATGGGAGGAAATAAATTGCATTCACTATTACAAGTCAAAAATTTTGGATGAAGTATGTAATTATAGTAACTTTTACCCAAAAATATTTTAATAAATAAATGGAAAACAGCCATGTTTTTTTCTTTTTTTCTGTACTAAGGCATATTTCTTATACAATAAAATGCACATATGTTAAGTGTTAAATGTGTTGAGTACTGGTTCAGTTTGTTAATGTGTATAAGCATTACTACAAGCAAGACATAAAATATTTCTGTCATTCCTAAAAGTTCCCTTATCCCCATTTCTAGTCATTCTTTCCCAGCCCTGAAGAAGTGATCACTATCTGTAGTTATCACCACAGATTACTTTTGCCTATTCTTGGACTTCAGGTAGAAAGAACCATACGATAGATTTTCTTATGCATCCTGTTTCATTTGCCCAACATGGTTTTGCGATGCATTCACGTATACATAAATGTGTGTGTATACATAAATGTATACATACATACATAAATGGTTACATACGTACAATACATATACATATACATAGCAACATATATTCTATGTTCAGGAGTCATTAGTGTGTATCACTGAGTAGTAATCCAATGTATGAATACATAATAATTTGTTTATTCTTTCTTTTGTTGATGAGTCTTTGGATTGTTTCCCAGTTGTTGGCTGTTAATATTCCTGTGTAAGTCTTTTATGCACATATGTTTTAATCTCTCTTGGGTAAATACCTAGGACTGAAATTCTTGAATGACAGTGTGGATGTTTGTTTACCTTCATAAGAAACTGTTAATGCATTTCTTAAGGTGGTTGTACTATTTATACCCATATGAGTAAAGTAGGAGAGTTCCAGTTGCTCTACATCCTTGCCAACATTTTACATTGTCATTCTTTTTTGCTTTGATTGTTTTAGTGTGTTCAGAATATCTATTGTGGTTTTCATTTATGTTTCCTAAATATTAACACTGGATGCTTTTTTTCATTTTTATTGGCCATTTGTAAATATTTTTCTAGGAAGTGTTTAAGATTTTTGCTTAATTTTTATTAAGTTACTGTTCTACTGATATATAATATTTCACATACTTACAGGATACACATGATATTTTATACTTGTATGGAATGTGTAATGCTCAAGTCAGGGTCTTCGGGGTATTTATCACCTTGAGTATTTGTCATTTCTATTTGTTCTGTCTTCTAGCTACTTTTAGCTTATAATATATTGTTACTAATTATAATTACCCTGCTCTGCCATTGAATATTAGACCTTATACTTTATGCTGAAATACATGTACCCACTGATCAACTTCTCTTCATTCCCCTTCCCACCCACACACTCTTCCTAGCCTCCAATATCTATCATTCTATTTTCTACCTCCATGCGATTTTTTTTTTACCTCCCTCAAATAAGTGAGATCATGCAAAATTTGTCTTTCTGTATCTAGCTTATTTTTCTTAACATAATGACCTCTTGTTTCATCCATGTTGCTGCAAGTGATATGATTTCATTTTTTTTAATGACTGAATAGCATTCCATTGTGTATATATGCCACATATTCTTTTTTCTTTTTTTCTTTTTTTTTGAGAGGGAGTCTCGCTTTGTGGCCCAGGCTGGAGTGCAGTGGTACCATCTCAGCTCACTGCAACCTCCGCCTCCTGGGTTCACACCATTCTCCTCCCTCAGCCTCCAAGTAGCTGGGACTACAGGCACACACCACCATGCCCGGCTAATTTTTTGTATTTTTAGTGGAGACGGGGTTTCACCGTGTTAGCCAGGATGGTCTCGATCTCCTGACCTCGTGATCTGCCCGCCTTGGCCTCCCAAAGTGCTGGGATTACAGGTGTGAGCCACCGCTCCCGGCCTATGCCACATATTCTTTATCCATTTATCCATCGATGAATACTTAGGTTGATTATAAATCTTTGCTGTCGTAAATCAGGCTGCAATAATCATGTGAATGCTGGTATCCCTTTGATAGACTAATTTATTTTCCTTTGGATAAAGGAATATAGTGAGATTGCCAGATAATATAGTAGTTCTATTTTTAGTTTTTTTTAGAAATTCCCATACAGTTTTCTATAGAGGCTGTACTAATTTACATTCCTACCCAAAATATATGAGTTGCCTTTTCTCCACATCCTTGCCAAGATCGTTTATTTTTTGTCTTTTTAATAATAGCAATTCTAACTGAGATAAGATGATATCAAATTGTTGTTTTGATTTGGACTAGCCTGATGATTAGTGATACTGAGCATTATCTCATATGCCTACTGACCATTTTATGCCTTCTTTTGAAAAATTCTTTTGAGAAATATTCATGTCTTTGCCCACTTTTGAATGTGATAATTTGGCTTTAGGCTATTGTTTAAATTCCTTATATATTCCAGATATTAAATCCTTACTGGATGAATAGTTTGCAAATATTCTCTCCTATTCAACAGGTTGTCTCTTCACTCTGTTTATTGTTTCCTTTGCTGTGCAGAAGCTTTTAAGTGTAATGTAATCCCATTTGTCTATTTTTGTTTTAGTTGTCTGTGCTGTATGAGGTCTTAGCTATAAAGTCTTTTCCTAGGTTAATGTCCTCAAATGTTTTCCCTATGTTTTCTTGTATTAATACCATAGTTGCAGGTTGTACACTTAAGTCTTTAATCCATCTTGAGTTGACTTTTGCATACAGTGAGAAATAGAGTCCTAGTTTCATTCTTCTGCATATGGATATCAAGCTTCTCTAGTATCATTTATTGAAGAGAATGCCTTTCCTCAGTGTATATGCATGAATTGATTTTTGGATTCTCTGTTCTATTACATTGATCTATGTTTCTTTTATTTTTCTTAATAACTAAACCATGCTGTTTGGGTTACTATAGCCTTGTAATGTACTTTTGAAGTCAGGTAATATGACACCTGTAGCTTTGTTCCTCTTTCTCAGCATTATTTTTGCTATTCAGGCTCTCTTTTATTTCCGTGCAAATTTTAGGGTTTAAAAATATGTCTGTGAAAAATGATATTGGTATTTTGATAAGATTTGTATTGAATTTGTAGATTGTTTCGGGCAGTATGGTCAATTTAACAATATAAAGTCTTCCAATCACAAACATAGAGTGTCTTTTTGTTTGTGTTATATTCCATTTCTTTCATCAATATTTTGTTGTTTTTCTTGTAGGTATGTTTCACCTCCTTGATTTAAGTTATTCCTACATGTTTTAATTTTTGTAGCAATTATAAATGTGATTGCCTGATTGATTTCTTTCTCAGGTACTTCATTATTGGTGTATAGGAACATTAGTCATTTTTGTATGTTGATTTTCTATGTTGCAACTTTACTGGATGTATTTATCAGATCTAAGAGGATTCTTTTGTTGTTGTTGTTGCTGGTGACTTTAGGTTTTTCCAGTTATAAAATCATAGTAGCAACAAAAAGAGACAATTTGACTTATTTTCCAATGTGGATGCCTTTTATCACTTTCTCTTGCCCAATTTTTCTAGCTAGGACGTCCAGTACTCCGTTGGTATTGCAGTGGTGAAAGTGACATCTTTGTCTTGTCATAGTTCTTAGGGGAAAGGTTTTCAGCTGTCAGCTGTCCCCCATTAAGTATGATGTTAGATGTGGGTTTGCCACAAATGGCCTTTATTAGGTTGACGTATGTTCCTTCTAGGCCTAGTTTGTTGAGAGTTGATTTTTGTTTTTTTGTTTTTTTGAATACTTTAAGTTCTGGGATACAAGTACAGAACATGCAGGTTTGTTACCTAGGTATACATGTGCAATGGTGGTTTGCTGCACCCATCAATCCGTCATCTACATTAGGTCTTTCTTCTAATGCTATCCCTGCTCTATCCCCTAACCCCATGACAGGCCACAGTGTGTGATGTTCCCTTCTGTGTGTCCATGTGTTCTCATTGTTCAACTCCCACTTAGGTGTGAGAACATGTGGTGGTTGGTTTTCTATTCCTGTGTTAGTTTGCTGAGATTGATGGTTTCCAGCTTCATCCATGTCCCTGCAAAGGACATAAGCTCATCCTTTTTTATGGATGCATAGTATTCCAGGTGTATATGTGCCATATTTTCTTTTTCCAGTCTATCATCAATGGGCTTTGGGTTGGTTCCAAGTCTTTCCTACTGTGAATAGTGCTGCAATAAAACATATGTGTGCATGTGTCTTTATAGTAGAACAATTTATAATACTTTTGGTATATACCCAGTAATGGGATTGCTGGGTCAAATGTATTTCTGGTTATAGATCCTTGAGGAATAGCCACTCTGTCTTCCACAATGTTTGAAATAATTTATACTCCCACCAACAGTGTAAAAGTGTTCCTATTTCTCCAGCATCTGTTGTTTCCTGACATTTTTAATGATTGCCCTTCTAACTGGTGTGAGATGCTATCTCATTGTGGTTTTGATTTGCATTTCTCTAATGACAAGTGATGATGAGCCTTTTTTCATATGTTTTTTCGCCACATCAATGTCTTTTTTTTTGTTTTTTGTTTTTTTTTTTTTTGAGACAGAGTCTCATTCTGTTGCCCAGGCTGGAGTGCAGTGGCTCGATCTCGGCTCACTGCAACCTCTGCCCCCTGGGTTCAAGTGATTCTTCTGCCTCAGCCTCTTGAATACAGGCACTTGTCACCGTGCCTGGCTTTTTTTTTTTTTTTTTTTTCCCAGTAGAGACGAGGTTTCTCTGTCTTGGCCAGGCTTGTCTTGGACTCCTGACTTTGTGATCCACCCACCTTGGCCTCCCAAAGTACTGGGATTACAGGCATTAGCCACCATGCCCAGTCCAAATGTCTTCTTTTGAGAAATGCCTGTTCCTATCCTTTGCCCACTTCGTGATGGGGTTGTATGATTTTTTTATTGTGAATTTGTTTAAGTTCCTTGTAGATTCTGGATATTAGCCCTTTCTCAGATGGATAGATTGCAAAAATTTTCTCTCATTCTGTAGGTTGCCTGTTGTTCACTCTGATGATAGTTTCTTTTGTTGTGCAGAAGCTCTTTAGTTTAATTGCATGCCATTTGTCAATTTTGGCTTTTGTTGCCATTGCTTTTGGTGTTTTAGTCACAAAGTCTTTGCCCATGTCTATGTCCTGAATGCTATTGCCTAGATTTTCTTCTAGGGTTTTTATGGCTTTAGGTCTTATGTTTAAGTCTTCAATCCATCTTGGGTTAGTTTTTGTATAAGGAGTAAGGAAGGGGTCCAGTTTCTGTTTTCTGCATATGGCTAGCCAGTTTTCCCAACATCATTTATTAAATAGGGAATCCTTTCCCCATTGCTAATTTTTGTCAGGTTTATCAAAGATCAGATGGTTGTAGATGTGTGGCACTATTTCTGAGGCCTCTGTTCTGTTCCATTGGTCTATATATCTGTTTTGGACAGTACCATGCTGTTTTGGTTACTGTAGTCTTATAGTATAGTTTGAAATCAGGTAGTGTGATGACTCTAGCTTTGTTATTTTGGCTTAGGCTTGTCTTGGCTATACAAGCTCCTTTTGGTTTCATATAAAATTTAAAGTAGTTTTTTCTAATTCTGTGAAGAAAGTCAATGGTAGCTTGATGGAAATAGCATTTAACCTATAAATTACTTTAGGCAGTATGGCCATTTTCACAATATTGATTCTTCCTATCCATGAGCATGAAATGTTTTTCCATTTGTGTCATCTCTCATTTCTTTGAGCAGTGGTTTGTAGTTCCCCTTGAAGAGGTCCCTTACATCCCTTGTAAGTTGTATTCCTAGGTATTTTATTCTCTTTGCATCAATTGTGAATGGGAGTTCACTCATGATTTGGCTTTTTGTCTATTATTGGTGTGGAAGAATGCTTGTGATTTTTGCACATTGATTTTGTATCCTGAGACTTTGCTGAAGTTGCTTATCAGCTTAAGGAGACTTTGGGCTGAGACTATGGGGTTTCCTAAATATACAATCATGTCATCTGCAAGCAGAGACAATTTGCCTTTCTCTCTTCCTATTAGAATACACTTTATTTCTTTCTTTGGCCTGATTGCCCTGGCCAGAACTTCCAATACTATGTTGAATAGGAGTGGTGAGAGAGGTTATCCTTTTCTTAATCCAGTTTTCAAAGGGAATGCTTCCCCCTTTTGCCAATTCAGTGTAATGTTGGCTGTGGGTTTGTCATAAATAGCTCTTATTACTTTGAGACATGTTCCATCAATACACGGTTTATTGAGAGTTTTTAGCATGAAGCGTTGTTGAATTTTATCAAAGGCTTTTTGTGCATCTATTCAGATAATCATGTGATTTTTGTCATTGGTTCTGTTTATATAATAGATTACTTTTTTGATTTGTATATATTGAACCAGCCTTGCATTCCAAGGATGAAGCTGTCTTAATTGTAGTGGATAAGCTTTTTGCTGTGCTGCTGGATTTGATTTGCAAGTATTTTCTTGAGTATTTTCACATCGATGTTCATCAAGAATATTGGCCTGAAATTTTCTTTTTTTGTTGTATCTCTACCAGTTTTGGGTATCAGGATAATGCAGGCCTTATAAAATGAATTAGGGAGGAGTCCCTCTTTTTCTGTTGATGGAAATAATTTCAGAAGGAATGGTACCAACTCCTCTTTGTACCTCTGGTAGAATTTGGCTGTGAAGCCATCTGGCCCTGGGCTTTTTTGGTTGGTAGGCTATTAATTACTACCTCGGTTTCAGAACTTGTTATTGGTCTATTCAGGGATTCAGCTTCTTCCTGGTTTAATCTTGGAAGGGTGTATGTGTCCAAGAATTTATCCATTTCTTCTAGATTTTCTAGTTTATTTGCATAGAGGTGTTTATAGCATTCTCTGATGGTAGTTTGTATTTCTGTGGGATCAGTGGTGATATCCCCTTTATCATTTTCTACTGTGTCTATTTGATTTTTCTCTCTTTTCTTCTTTATTAGTCTGTCTAGTGGTCTATTTATTTGTTGATCTTTTCAAAAGGCCAGCTCCTGGATTCATTGATTTTTTTGAAGGGTTTTTTTGTGTCTCTGTCATCTTCAATTCTGCTCTGATCTTAGTTATTTCTTGTCGTCTGCTAGTTTTTGAATTTGTTTGCTCTTGCTTCTCTAGTTCTTTTAATTGTTATGTTAGGGTGTTGATTTTAGCTCTTTCCTGCTGTCTCCTGTGGGCATTTAGTATTATAAGTTTTCCTCTAAACACTGCATTAGCTATGTCCCAGAGCTTCTGGTACATTGTGTCTTTGTTCTCATTGGTTTCAAAGAACTCATTTATTTCTGTGTTAATTTTGTTATTGACTCAATAGTCATTCAGGAACAGGTTGTTCAGTTTCCATGTAGTTGTGTGGTTTTGAGTGAGTTTCTTAATCCTGAGTTCTAATTTGATTGCACTGTGGTCTGAGAGACTGTTTGTTATGATTTACATTCATTTGCATTTGCTCAGGAGTGTTTTACTTCCAATTATGTGGTTAATTTTAGAATAAGTATGATGTGGTGCTGAGAGGAATGCATATTCTGTTGATTTGGGGTGGAGAGTTCTGTAGATGTTTATTAGGTCTGCTTGGTCCACAACTGAATTCAAGTCCTGAATATCCTTGTTAATTTTCTGTCTCATTCATCTGTCTAATATTAACAGTGGGGTATTAAAGTCTCCCACTATTATTGTGTGCAGTCTGAGTCTCTTTGTAGGTCTCTAAGAACTTGCTTTATGAATCCAGGTGCTCCTGTGTTGGGTGCATATATATTAAGGATAGTTAGCTCTTCCTGTTGCATTGATCACTTTACCATTATGTAATGCCCTTCTTTGTCTTTTTTGATCTTGGTTGGTTTACAGTCTGTTTTATCAGAGACTAGGATTGCAACCCCTGCTTTTTTTCCTTTCCATTTGCTTGGAAAATATTCCCCCATCCCTTTGTTTTGAGCCAACGTGTGTCTTTGCACATGAGATGTGTCTCCTGTATATAGCACACCGATGGGTCTCAACTCTTTATTCAATTTGCCAGTCTGTGTCTTTAATTGGGGCATTTAACCCATTGACATTTAAGGTTAATATTGTTATGTGTGAATTTGATCCTGTGTTTATGATGCTAGCTGGTTATTTTGCCCATTAATTGATGCAGTTTCTTCATAGTATCAATGGTCTTTACAATTTGGCATGTTTGTGCAGTGGCTGGTACCAGTTGTTTCTTTCCATATTTAGTGCCTCCTTCAGGAGCTCTTGTAAGGCAAGCCTGGTGGTGACACAATCCCTCAGCATTTGCTTGTCTGTAGAGGATTTTAATTCTCCTTCACTTATGAAGCTTAGTTTGGCTGGATATGAAATTCTGGGTTGAAAATTCTTTTCTCTAAGAATGTTGAATATTGGCCCCCACTGTCTTCTGGCTTGTAGGGTTTCTGCAGAGAGAGAGAGAGCTCCACTGTTAGTCTGATTGGCTTCCCTTTGTGGGTAACCCAACCTTTCTCTCTTGTTGCCCTTAACATTTTTTTGTTCATTTCAACCTTGGTGATTCTGATGATTATGTGTCTTGGGGTTGTTCTTCTCGAGGAGTATCTTTGTGGCGTTCTCTGTATTTCCTGAATTTGAATGTTAGCCTGCCTTGCTAGGTTGGGGAAGTTCTCCTGGATAATATCCTGAAGAGCGTTTTCCAACTTGGTTCCATTTTCCTCATCACTTTCAGGTACACCAGTCAAATGTAGGTTTGGTCTTTTCACATAGTCCCATATTTCTTAGAGGCTTTGTTTGCTCCTTTTCATTCATTTTTCTCTAAGCTTGTCTTTACACTTTATTTCACTAAGTTGATCTTCAATCTCTGATATCCTTTCTTCTGCTTAATCGCTTTGGCTATTGATACTTGTGTATGCTTCACGAAATTCTCGTGCTGTGTTTTTAAGCCCTATTAGGTCATTTATGTTCTTCTCTAAACTGGTTATTCTAGTTAGCAATTCCTCTAACCTTTTTCAGGGATCTTAGCTACCTTGTATTGGGTTAGAACATGCTCATTTAGCTTGGAGGAGTTTATTATTACCCACCTTCTGAAGACTACCTCTGTCAATTCATCAAACTCATTCTCCGTCTAGTTTCGTTCCCTTGCTGGAGAGGAGTTGTGACTCTTTGGAGGAGAAGAGACATTCTGGTTTTTTGAATTTTCAGCGTTTTTGCTCTGGGTTTTCCTCATCTTCATGGATTTATCTACCTTTGATGTTTGAAATTGGTGACCTTCGGATGAGGTTTCTGTGTGTACATACTTTTTGTTGATGTTGATGCTATTTCTTTCTGTTTGTTAGTTTTCCTTGTAACAGTCAGGGCTCTCTACTGCAGGTCTGCTGGAGTATGCTGGAGATCCACTCCAGACCAGTTTGTCTGGGTCTCACCAGTAGAGACTGCAGAACAGTAAAGATTGCTCTCTGCTCCTTTTTCTGGAAGCTTCATCCCAGAGGGGCACCCGTCAGATGCCAGCTGGAGCTCTCCTGTATGAGGTATTTGTTGACTCCTGCCAAGAGGTATCTCCCTGTCAGGAGACATACAGGTCAGAGACCCACTTGAGGAGGCAGTCGTTCCGCAGCAGAGCTTGAGTGCTCTCTTAATCTGCAGCTTTCTTCAGAACTGGCAGGCAGGAATATTTAATTCTGCTGAAGTGGTGCCCACAGACTCCCCTTCCCCTAGGTGCTCTGTCCCAGGGAGATGGAAGTTTTATCTATATGCCCTCGACTGAGATTGTTGCCTTTCTTTCAGAGATCTCCTGTCCGGAAAGGAGGAATCTAGAGAGGCAGTCTGGGTACAGTGGCTTTGCCAAGCTGCGGTGGGCTCCACCCAGTTCAAACTTCCCAGCGGTTTTGTTTACACTGTGAGGGGAAAACCGCCTACTCAAGCCTCAGTAATGGCGGATGTCCCTCACCCCACCAAGCTTGAGCATCCCAGGTCGACTTCAGATTACTGTGTTGGCAATGAGAATTTCAAGCCAGTGGATCTTAGCTTGCTGGACTCTGTGGGGGTTGGATCCACTGAGCTGGACCATTTGACTCCCTGGCTTCAGCCCTCTTTCCAGGGGAGTGAATGGTTCTCTCTCACTGGCGTTTGTGTTGCCACTGGGGTATGAAAAAAAACTCCTGTAGCTAGCTTGGTGTCTGCCCAAATGGCTGCCTGGTTTTGTGCTTGAAACCCAGGACCCTGGTGGTGCAGGCAACCAAGGGACTCTTCTGGTCTATGGGTTGCAAAGACTGTGGAAAAAGCATAGTATCTGGGCTGGAATGCACCGTTCCTCACAGCACAGTCATTCACGGCTTCCCTTGACTAGAGGAGGGAGTTTCCCAACCCCTTGCACTTCCTGAGTGAGGTGACACCCCACCCTTCTTTGGCTCACCCTCTGTGGGCTGCACCCACTGTCTAACGAGTCCCAATGAGATGAGCTGAGTACCTCAGTAGGAAATACAGAAATCACCCACCTTCTGCGTTGATCTACCTGGGAGCTGCAGACTAGAGCTGTTTCTATTTGGCCATCTTGTCAGCCACCCCCAATTGAGACCTTTGATCATGAAGGGATGTTGAATTTTGTCAAATGATTTTTCTGCATCCATTGAGATGATCATACTGTTTTTGTCCTTCTTACTGTTGATGGGATATACAATGTTTATTGATTTGCAGATGTTGAAACATTTTTGCATTTCTGGGATGAATCTCACTTGATCATGGTGTATTTTTTCTTTTGATGTGCTATATGATATGGTTTGCTAGTTTTGTTAAGAAATTTTGTATTTATGTATGTTCCATTGGATATAGGTATAGTTATTCCTCCTCATTTTTGTTTTCTGTTTGCATGAAATATCTTTTTCCATCCTTTTATTTTCAGCTTATATGTGTCTAGAGTTAAGCAGATTTCTTATAGGGATCATATAGTTGGGTCACACTTTTTAAAAAATTCATTCAGCTAGTTTATATGTTTTAAATGGAAAGATTAATTTGTTTACATTCAAGGTTATTATTGGTATATCGAGGGGTTATTCTTGTCATTTTATTAATTGATTTCTGATTGTTTGGTATATCATTTGTTTGTTTCTTTCTTATTTTTTACTTTTGCTGTTTTGTGGTATTCCATAATGGTAACATTTCAGTTTTTTCTCTTCCTTTTTTGTGTTTGTTCTATTATATGGTTTTTAACTTTGGTGTTTTCATGATGGTAGGTAGTCATTGTTGTTTTGTTTCTGAGTATAGGACTCCCTAAAGTATTTCTTGAAGTATCAGTCTAGCAGTGATGAATTTCTTCAGCTTTTGCTTGTGTGGGCAAGACTTCATTCCTCCTTCATAACTGAAGAATAATTTTGCTGTGTATAGTCTCCTTGGCTTACAGTTTTTTTTTTTTTTTCTGTTAATACTCTGAATATATCATCCCGTTTTCTCTTGACCTGTAAGATTTCTGCTGAGAAATCCACTGTTATTTCAATGTAAGTGACTAGATCCTTTTCCTGCTGCTGTTGTTAGAATTTACCCTTTGTCTTAGACTTCTAACGGTTTAAGTATAATGTGCTGTTGAGAAGACTTTTGTGAATTTTATCAATTTATGAATCTTTGAGCCTCTTGTATCTGGATGTCTAAATCTTTTTCAAGGCTTGGGACATATTTATCTACTGTTCTATTAGTAGGCTTTCTAATCTTTTCATTTTCTCTTTACCTTCTAGGACACTGAAAATTTAGAAATTTGATTGCTTTATGGCATTCCATATGTCACAAAGGCTTCGCTCATTCTTTTAAAATTCAATTTATTTTATTTTGTCTGGCTGGGTTATTTCAAAAGACTTGTCTTCAAGTTCTGAGATATTTTTTCTTCCTGTTTGAGCTTGTTTATTGTGGAAACTTTCAAATATATTTTTTATTTCTTTCAAGGATTTCTTCACTTCCAGAATTTCTGTTTGGTTCTTTTTCATGACATCTGTCTCTTCAGTAAATTTCTCATTTCTATCCTGAAACATTTTTGTTATTTCTTTATTACTTTTCAGAATTCTCTTGTATCTCACTGAACTTCTTTAGTATCAATATTTTGGATTCTTTTTCAGGGATTTCATAAATATGTTTTTGATTGGGATTTGTTCTTAAACAATATTGTGTACTTTCGGAGGTTTCACATTTTTAAAAATGTTTCCTGTGTTCTTACATTAATATCTGTGTATCCGGTGTAACAGTGTTTCTTTCCATTTTTGGAAAGCTGTCCTAAGGGAGGACATTTTCCTGAGAGAAATCTATGGTGTTGGTTGGGTAGGACCCGTTGTCTTTGATTCTGGGTGCATTCTGTAGTGCAGTCTCTGTATGATTTATTTGGCTGTAAAAACTGTCGGTTGGATCTGTGATTGCTTCTGTGTCTTAGGGTGCAGTTGTTAGTAGAGGTGGTGGTGAAGTTTTGTTGGGAACTGATATGCCAGCTGGGCCAGTCTTCAGACCCTAGTGAGGTTGCAGCTGTAGGCTGTACATGCCTGTCTTGGGCTCCAGGGCAGTGTATGTTGGCTTTAATGTTAGTGAGTCTAGACAGACCAATTTTAGGGCCTCCAGGTGGTTTGCTTGGGTGCTGGGAATGGCAATGATTGGTTTGACAGATAAGTGGGTTCTCAAGCCCCTGGGCAGCAAGCATGGCATGGCCTATGGCATTGGAAGTAGTGGGACAACCTTCTGGGATCCAAGTCATCCATACCATTGTTGATAGTGGCTGTGATGGATTGGGCAGACAGTTCTCAAGACTTATAGGTGGTACATGGTGGGTGTCAGTTGTGATGGTAGTAGCAGGTTCAGTGAACCATAGGCAGGCACCTGGAGGGTGTATGCTTTGCTTTTGCATTAGTCCTACAGCTGCTTACAGCAGTGGCAATTGTGGGCTTCAGGATTTGTCTTCGGTGTACATGAAAATGTGCAGCTGTCTCTCTGCTGGGAAGCGGGGTTACATCCCGTGACTCCCACTTCAGCCCTGAGGACAGGGTAGGATGCATTCTGTTGGAGACTAGCCTCTCAAATTGGCCCCATGCTGCAGCTTAGGAGTTATGGGATTTAGCAAGAACTCTCTCTCTGGAGCAATGCCTTTGTGTGGTTTCCAGGCAGCTACCTTTGTTAGTCTTGTGGCCCATGAAGATTGAGGGACTCTCCTGTGGCTCAGATTGTAGGCACCCAGGTGGGAACGTGGACAACTGGGAGACTGGGAGTCCCTCAGTTACCTTTTCCCTGCATTGGAAAGCCTCTCTAGTCTCCAATTCATCCTTGATGAACAGGCTGCCTTGATTTCCTCTCCTTCCTTTCTTTCAGTGCTACCCATCACTTCTCGGTTGAATTTTCGTGTTCTCGCTTAGATGATCTGTTAATTCATGTGATTATCTACTCACAATTTGGTTCCTCTCCATGGAAGAGGCAAGTACCAGATGCATCTAGTGAGCCATCTTGAAGCTCCTCCAGTTGCTTTTCAATTCTTTACAAACAATTTCTTCATGCATTTAGCAATATCAGAATTCTAGCATTTAGCTTGGAGGCTTCTTACCTTCTGGGGTATCTATGTTCCTATCAAAGGCTAACTACTCATCCTCACTGCCTCCTTATATCCCCACCTACCTGAGTGTTCTAAATATGCTAATTTTTTTTCCTGAAATGCTTTAGTGTAAACCCTATAATGTCATGTTTGTACATGTTCTTTCTTGATACTCATTTTATCAGATAAATTTCTCAATGAATTTTAAACACTTTAAGGTCAAGGAGCTGCCCGGATCCTAATTTCCTACCCTTTCTTTATTCCCAAACCCAGTGCTGCAAGTAAGACAAATGCCTAATAAATACTTGCAGGAAAACAGAAATGAAATCTGTTTCTAAGAATTATCATCTTGTATTTTGTTGATTTATACCTTTAAAAGATTTGTTATTGCAAAAGTAACATATACATATGTTCAAAAGGTTAATCAGTACAAAAAGAGATCTATTTGTGGTAAATAAATCTCCCCTATGCCCAACCTTTGGACCCTCTCCCCAGAAACATTCCCAGCTCTATTTCCTGTACATCGCTTTTAGGGATCATCTAGTTCATTCATCTCAGCCTGCAGGGTTCTAGGTTGGCAGTCAGCTCTCTTTTCCTTCAGCTAGGGCATGTGTGCATACCAGAGAAAGTTGTCTCTGAGTTGAGAGACTGGCTTATTTTTTAGCTGCGGCAAAATAATTAAAAATGAATGGATACGGTTGAATTGTAGAAAGCATATTTATTATTTCCAGTAGTTATAAAAAAATCCTTGAAATTAAAAATCATACTTTGAACAGGTCGATTAGTCAGATTTAATTTTTCTTTCACTCTCTTATATTGGTGTAAATATTTTCATCTGTTATGCATAAACAAAAAGTATATTAAACTGTCAAAACATAAATGATTTCCTTTTGGCCACCATGGCTTGAGGGATTTATTCCGAGTCTGTTGTGCTACTATTTGCCCCTAGGATGTGTAATCTATATTTTAGGGGAATGTGGCTTACTGTAAGACACCTGTATTATTTATGTGTGATTAATATTTGCGTTATGGTGAATGAGGTCTTTTGGCCTTACTTTTCTCTTATAGTGACTTAATCATTTCTCACAAGAATGTAGTCATTGTAATAAAACATTCCACATACTAGTTTGTTTTTCAGCAGTGACAAATGCAATTGTAGTAAAATGTGAATTTTCAGTTATTAAATATGGCATCATGAATGTAATTTACTGAGCTACATCTGCAAGATGCTGCTATATGGCACTGCTGAAGCTAAAACCAAGCTAGTCTTTATTTGTATAAATTTAAATATAAACATTGTTGAACAGAATCTTTAAATCACAATGCTTAGGCCTCCAGACCTAATTTTATATTTCTGGATATAAATCTGTAAACCATAAAAACAGTTGGTTATATGGATGCCTATTAAGAAGGGTTCATTGTAATTTGCAAATTTGCAACAAATTATGAAGATCTTTGATCATCTCTGACAGATAATATCATGCACCAAATTAGGATATATGTCAAAGTTCCATTCTGTGGGTCACAAGACATGAAATTTTTTACAACGTTCTTTTAGAAAAAGCACTTATATTGGAAGAATGAGAAATTGTAAAAGTTCCAAAATCTACAAGACTAAAATTCAGTTAGATATTAATGTTATCTGCCAGAGTAATCTTTCACAATGGTGACAGTGAAACATATTGCTTTTAGCAATTATAATACAGACTTGGCGTCATATGGATTATTGAATATAAAAGAAATTAATCTAAAATGGCCACAATGAGTCTTTTAATTGAGTTTTGGTAAGCTTTTCCAAGTGATAAGAAAGAAGATATAAACATAAAATATTTTATATATATATATACACACACACACATGCACTCACGCACATACATGTGTCTCTGTGTGTGTAGCTGGACAATCTTCCTTTGTGAATACCTGAAAGTAGTAACTTTTTTGTCAATTACATTACTTTAAATTTGAAAAGATTTGAAAAGATGCAAATAACTCTGAAATTTGAAACCTTTTTTTTTTGTACCTTGTCTGTTATTAGCTATAGCCCAAGTTTTATACTGTAATCTTGCAAGTGATAAATATTTTGGAAATAGAACCCTCTGTCAGTATTTCAGAGAGGGATTAGATTGTGTGTCTGTTAAAGGTGTGACAGAAGAATCATGTATGTCAATACTGGAATTGTGACATATTAAAAACCTTTCAGATGTATATTAAAATTCTAAAAGTGCTCAAACTTATTGAGTTTCCAGAAGTCATCAAGAGTATTAAAGAATGATGTTGATAATTATACTAAATTCTAAACCAGGATATGGTGGACAAGGGCCTTAAAACTTCAGAAACATCAATTAAAGCCCAAGTTGTGTGCAATAAGCATCAAAAATTGATAAAAACTCAAATTTAGGGTTTTAGATTTAGTGTTTAAATCAATCAAGTGCAAACAAGATTTAATTAAAGAATATTATTTCAAAGTGTAATTACCTACTGGGATTAGAATGAACCTCTATTGCCCATAATGTTCTCCTACTGTGATCCCACACTGAAAAATGTTGAGTTTTAGATTAATATGCATCTTGTAAGTACAAGTCCTAATCTCAATCTTAAAGGACATTTAAAACACACTTGGAACCTTCTATGCAATCAAGCCCAGTGTGACTACTCTGTCCACCATGCTAAATTTGTGATTACATTTTTTATGTGCATGATTTAAATCGCTTTAGCAGCAGTCCAGGGAGCATTTTACCCTGCATATTAATTACACAAAGGCTTTGTCATGTGAGGGTCTCAGTGGTCATGGTCTGTAATCCAGCTCATTTGAACTGTGAGTACAGTTTTTGAGCATGCTGTGCACATCAAGCCCAGCTTTAAAGCTAGAATAGGCTGAGATGGTTAACAGGTATGGTTCCTGCTTAACGAATGAATGCCATTTATTTAGTGACATCTGCAAACTAATTGCTTAAAAATCTGAAAGTGAGTATGTGTGCTCAGAAGTCTGTTATTAATACATAAAGAACGAGATTCCAGGGCACAGCATTCCAGCTCCTATTGTCTCAAGCTAGCAGTATCTGTATAATCATATGATTCCATCATAAAATTCATGTTACACGAAAGAGATTTTTTTCTTTTTATGCTTCAATAATGTTATCATCATCAGTCCATGTATATGTTTGGAACCATTTTTAAACTTGTGATTTAAAGAGGAATTAAATATATTTTAAAATATATTTATATATGTTTTGCAATGGCATGAGGAAAATTCAGAATTATTTCAGTAAATGCTATATAGAGACACCCCGGACCCATGCCAGAATTTTAAAATCAAAACCAGTAAAAGAAGGATATGGTCATGTGCATGTGTATTCTGAAAAAAGACACTGAAAATCCAGAAGCACTAATGGGTAGCTGAGCAATTTAATAGAAAATAACTCTGCTTTAATTTATGTCCAAAGAAATGTAATGACAGAAGTATAGAAAAGACCCACAGTAAAAGAATGGTAAATGCTTCAAGATTCACTTTGCTGGGTAACTCCATTGAATCCCTGCCAGCAAATGATGTAGCAAGCAATCTTTTAATTGACACATATGACTATATTATCACACTTTACTGGAAGAGCAAAGAAAGTACAATATTTTTAAATGCCAAATTATGTCTTAAAAACATAAAATGGACAGTCTAAATGTGAGCTACTGAAATACTTTATAAAACCTAAGTGGAAATAAAATAGGAATTGATTCTTCTTTTGTTAAACTTAAAAAATATGTGGTATATCTATCATACCCACCAATATTTGAAGAAGAAATTAATCATCTCTCAGAACGAAAGAACATCTCTGTTATTAAAAATATGTGTTCAATTATTTATGTATAACTTTTCATATTCAAAGCAATTTACCTTTTACTTCTTAGTCTTAAAATCCAGCTAGCAACTAAACTATTTTAAATTCTTCCTGAGACTCCTGGAAAAGTTCTACTCATTCAATATTCAATACAGATGTTTTTTAAAAAGGATGTTCCGTGCATTAGGCCCTATAAATGGTGCTGAGGAGAGAGAGATAGATAAACTATAGACTCTGGCTTAAGGAACTCACAATCTTTAGGGGAAAAATGATAAAAACAAAAGATTAAAATACAGTATAACAAGAAATGCATAAAAATAAATAACTTTATTTTTCTAAGCTTGTCTTCCATTGCTAGTTTTATTTTTCATTACATGATAGATGTTTTGGAAATAAATTATTTTCCATATTCTTTGAAATAAAGATTATTTGATGATGAAAACAGAATACATTTCTTATTAGCTTTTATAAGAATATGTACTTATTTTCATTTAATCAGAGTAAAGTTTATGATTTGAATAAGGTAGACCTGCCCTACAGGTAAAGAATTTTAGCATGAGTTTTTGGTACAGGAAGAATTACGTGTAGGTTATAATAAGCAAAGGGTATGTAAAGTTACAGATATTTTTGTGAAATTGGCTCAAATGTATCCTATGGATTGAGTTACATATTTAAAGGATTTTTTGGTGTGGTATTTGAAGAGTCAAATGCTACGTTGACTTACACTTATGCATCATTGTATTATAAAAAGATTCAAGAGAAATTTGGCTATGCCATTTAGCAGGTCTGACAGCCTTTGTAGGAGTGTGAACACTTCAGAGGCCATGTAAAAATGCAGTGTCTATGTCGGAACATTTGTGCTTTCGTACTGTTGGTTTGGGTTACAAAAGATTGTGATGGTTTTTAAAGGAACAGCATCAGTTCAACCAACTCTAAATATTTTAATATTAATTTCCATTTTGGTAAAGTAGAATGAAGATTTAAGGTAAATATCCAACTAATTTGAATTATATAGGCAGCCTTTGCACTTACCTGAATATCTCAGTAAAAAAAGAATTATCAGTGGGATGTGACTTACTTCTGTTCTTCATTTCTGTTTGGCCACATGGATGCCAAAAATTATGAATATTTGGAAACAGTCTTGGCAATTGTGTTTTTCACTTTTCTTAGGGATGGTTGGCATCATATAGTCATAGACCTCATTGAATTCTGTAGCCTTTACAATGATTTTCAAAAAAAGAAAACCATTTTATACCAGGCATATTTTAAGAGCTTGTTACTTAAACCAGTTTGACGACTAAAGCCTGACGTCATTCAATTTAAATTTTATCAAAGAATCAGGGCTCTTTCTTAAAATAATCTGTCTTCTAGTGACTGCTTAACATTATTCATGAAACAGTGTAAATGTTTCCAGAGAATTCACTGGAAATTAAGCTTTTGTAATCATTTATTTAAATTTCCCAGTTCTTTAAGCAACAGTTTTCCTGCCTTAAAACTGGTCCAAAATGCAGGTAATTGGAAGTTAATATGCCCTTTCAGGGTTGATGACTTTTCTTTAATGTACTTTCTTCTGTTTACTTCATAGAGTTGTACATTAATAAAAATCCATAGATTAAAGCCATGGAGTTATTTTTCTAATGAAAAGGCTCCCGAAATATGTGGCATTTTATATCAAATTTTAATGTTTCCAATTTTGAAATCTCAGCAAAAAACTGTTGATGGGTCTCCTTTGATAAATTATAAAGGTAAACTTTAATGAACATCGAATAGGATCACCTTTGCTACTTGGGGTAATAGAACAAAATAAAACAAGCAAACACATTTTTCTTACTGCCACATGCCTCTCCTTAATAATAACTTTTGTCTCTTCCACAGGAATAGATGCTGTGTAAGTCTCATTAAATTACCTGACCGATGGAATAAATACACAGCCTATAGCTCGGCAGTCCATAGTAAACTGAGCAAGGATCTTGATATCTCAGAGTTCTGCTTATTTACACATGCCTTGGACTCTTCTCACAGATATGTAAATTATTCTGGTTAAAACTAAATGCTAAAGTCTACACCATTAGTCTTCCACTTCATGATCTCCACATGGGGCTGTTAGAGGGATAATGTACCATACAATACACGGTTTACTTTTAATTAATAGAAAAAAATGTGAAATGAATATTAAATGTAGCTTAATGTGAAAGAAAGCTCAAAGCAGTTTGGTTGTTATTTATTTATTTTAAAAATATTCAGTCCCGCTTCATGATTAGATAATAAGGAATGCATTACCGGACTGGAAGCCTTGCTGGAGCCTTGGAAGGAAAAAAGAGCTTGGAGAGGCCTTAACAAACCAGCTAATGGTGCTGGGCCTGACACAACGAAGAGATTCTTTAGGGAGCGGTCCAAAGAGCTCTGCCCTGTGCCATTGAATCCCAGCAGAGCTTTTCTCTATATTCCCTGCTGAGATCGTCCCCTGCTCTATACCACACGAACTGAAGGATCTAGTATTAAATCTTAGAGTAAAAAAGCTCATCAAATAGAGCATTTAATTAAAACACAAGATCTGTTTGTCTGTGTTATAATTCAATGTGTCAAAATTAATGCCTCTGTTTTTAATAAATAGAATTACCAATTCGCAAACAGTTTATCACACTGTTCCCAACCACAGAATGGAATTTTAATTATATAACATTATTTATGGCAATGAAATGATCGTGTTTCATAATGTTTGCCAACAGCACGAGTTCGGGTTTAGAAAGAAAAGCTCTATTAAATAATCACTTCCTTCAGTGGATTCCCTTTTGTCTCATTTGGCTCACCTAGGATAAGGTAAAGACCTTGGGAAAAGACAAAGAGCATGAACAATTCTGACTAGGCTTTAGGAGATAACAAAGTCCTCACCAAAAGCACTTATTTGCAAGATTAAAGGGTTTGAAGTAAAGCCTGAAATTAGTAACTTTTCATCTCCTTTTACCCAAACAGCCAGTGTTTTGTAATAAAATAAAGACCTTGCACTTTCAAACCTTCGTGCCAGACAGACTGTGAAACTGAATGCTACTCAATTTTAAATTATTCATACATTCTTAATGTGATGTTATCCTTATAAATGATAGTAATGGTACCGTTTAAAACCTAGAAACCAGCAGGCACCTGCCAGTGAAACGGGTTCATTTAAAGCATAGCCATTGAATCCTTAATATGAGCGGATCCTCCAGAAGACTCAGCTAGGGGAAAGTCAGTAAGACATTTGATTTTACAGTTAGGAATTAGGTAGCTTGACATGATTAGCAGAAGGGAAGTGAAATGCCAGTGCTTAATCTACAGAGAATTTACACACCATTTGGAAAAATCATCCTGGGCTTAGACAGTACTTGTAGAAAATTCGACTAACTCTCTTTATAAGCGCATTAGCTACAAATAATTGTTTTCATATTATTTAGAAGAGATCAAAATATACTGTGAGGAAAAAAGACATGTGAAACCGTGAATAAATTCACTTGCTCACTTTAAAAAATATAAAAGTTTGTGTGTGTATCTAAGTGCATCTGTGTGTGAAGTTGAGTGCTTAAAAAAAGTTTGTGAGAAAGATCCATGTAACAGTCCAAATAGCTCTTTTCTGAGTATTAAGAGAACGGAGTTGAGTCTATAAAAACTAAGGTCTTTACAAGACATACCATACCAGTCATTTTGCTTTCTCCAACATTAAAAAAAAAAATGATGTTGCTTTGAATTCATTTTCAGAATCCTTTTAGTGATATCAACACTTGTCATGGTGTTGGGAGAAGAAATGTCTCTCTGAAATGTGGCCATATTCTTTTGGAACATACTTGTTAAAAAAAAAAAAGCAACTTTTTGAGGTTGTGTCATTTTTAGATGGACATTTTTACATACATCAATTTTTGTAACCTTTTGAACATTTTTTCTTTCTTTCCTGTTTGTAATTTCACATTAAGAGTCTTTTCCTTTAGAAAAAGGAATTTAGTTGTTAAATACTTTATTCAGCAATCAGTTTTCATACATTCTAAATAAGTAAGGAAATTAATAACAGGTTTCTGTTCATCCAACTTTGGGTTCAAGACACAAGTGTCTCCAGGACTCTCATGATACTGCTTTAGGTATCATTAAATAATTCTGGCCTGCACATTATTAAAGCTTACAAGAGCTGGTGTTAGTGAATCTCATTTGAACTCCTTGAAATCTGTTATTTATACCTGAAGCCTTTTCTTGTATCCATTAAGGAAAGGTACTCTCATGTCTAGAAGTCTCAAAGTTGATTAATATGAGATTTTAACACTATTCTCCACAAAACCCCAACCAAAAGGGTGTTTACTGCTAATTGTTTACTTGATTGCTTGTGTCTGTCCTGTGGTCTCATCGAAATGAACTCCTTTTTCTACATGCATGTGTACTGAAAAATAATATTTATTTTTAATTAGGATAATGAATACAATGGTGGTCAGATAGGAAGCTTAATAATATTACACCATTAAAATAAGGTGTCTCAACATTGCAATGCACGCTTTCCTTAAAATTTGAGATTTTAGAGTTTTAGTAGACACATTTTAATGTTTCAAGCATAGTTGCTTGATTCAGATTGTTTGGGTAAAATACAGGATTTGATGCTTCCATACCACCTGTGTGTCCTTGGGCTCAACAGGGACACTTATACAATCACAACACTGAGATAGATGCTTGACTCCTGTTAGCTGTTCAACAGCTGTGGACTATTTTGAAGGTCAGTTTTAGTGGGGAATCAGCTTTGTACATTTTATAATGTACACATACATTCTATATAGTCCTACTAGCGAATAATTGGGTAGTTAGCATATTGAATAAGCAGAATGTCACAAAATCAACTTTATTTAGTTGTCTCGCTGGTCTTTTAAATCATTAGAGAGGATAATCCTCACCTTGATTCTTGATGAAGCTTCCATCAGACCTCATGACTTCCTCTCATCTTGAAGCACACAAAAATATTCTCTATCATTTTTTAAACTCAATTCACTACATCGAAATGGTCCAGTCCCCAAAATTTATCAAAATATTCCATTCATTTAATATTATATCTTTTCCCAACCGCTATCTTATCATTCTGACAAGCACTGACACTTGTGGTGGGGAGGGCATGGCAGTCTCCTTTTTTTTTTTTTTTTTTTTTTTGCCACCAAACAGTGGCCTAACTCCTCAAGGGTGCTGATCGAGGTTTCAAGTTCTGTCAGGGTCAAGAGGTACTGGCTGGAAGAAAGAGTACAGGGATAAGATAATTCACGACATGATGCTTTCTCTTATTCATATCCTTCTCCAAAATAGCCTCATTTTTATATTTAACTTTATTTTGTTCCTTCAGAATCAACGAATTCAGTGTCACCTGGTGAATGTTTATTAATAAATTACACAAAGTGCCAATCAACAGACAGCCAATTCTCACTGCATAATGACAAATACTGCATGATCTTACTTATATGTGGGATCTAAAAAAGTCAAACTCATAGAAGCAGAGAGTGGAATGGCGGTTACCAAGGGCAAGAGGAAATAGGAGATTGAAGAGATGTTGGTAAAAGGACACATAGCCTCTGTTCGGAAGAGCGAGCTCAGCAGATGTATTGCACAGCATGGTGATTACAGTTAATAACAATTCATTGTATACTTGAAAATTGCTAAGAGACAGTAGATTTCAAATATTTTCCCTAGAAAAAAAGTAAGTATGTGAGGTAGCAAATATGTTAATTAGCTTGATTTGGTCATTCCACGATGCAGACACATATCAAAATATTCTATACACCATAAATATATACAATTTTTATTTGTAAATTAAAAATAAAAATAAAAGTTCTAAAAAACAGAAAAAGACTTGATTTCTATCTCTGAATATACAAATCTTTGTCACATTTTTAGTTCAAGAAAAAATTCTGACACCTCCCTAACATTTGGAATTATTCTCTCATAAAAACTTCAAGTATTTTATTCTCTTAATTTTGATAGTAAAAAATTCCCATTAAACAAGTCTTCTTGGGATAAGAAATTTATTTATTTTGGGTAGTTTTGATACCAGCTTACAATTTTAAGCTATTTAATATATAATCACATGATTTTTAAAAAATGTAATAGAATATAGGCCGGGCGCGGTGGCTCAAGCCTGTAATCCCAGCACTTTGGGAGGCCGAGACGGGCGGATCACAAGGTCAGGAGATCGAGACCATCCTGGCTAACACGGCGAAACCCCGTCTCTACTAAAAACACAAAAAACTAGCCGGGCGAGGTGGCGGCGCCTGTGGTCCCAGCTACTCGGGAGGCTGAGGCAGGAGAATAGCGGGAACCCGGGAGGCGGAGCTTGCAGTGAGCTGAGATCTGGCCACTGCACTCCAGCCTGGGCGACAGAGCGAGACTCCGTCTCAAAAAAAAAAAAAAGTAATAGAATATAATTAGCCAAGTGTGGTGGTGTCCACCTGTAATCCCAGCTACTTGGGAGGCTGAGGTTGGATAATCACTTGATCCCCGGAGGCGGAGGTTCCACGGAGCTGAGATCTCACCACTCCACTCCAGCCTAGGCAACAGAGGGAGACTCTGTCACACATAAAAAAAGTAACAGTATATAGAAAATTTGAAAAACAGTTTATAACACAGTTTCTCATAAAGGAATGGAAAATATTTTAATTTGATTGCTACATTTAACATATTTGTAATAACTCTAGCATATAGGATTGAGAAAGATTCTTTGGCCACAGTACCTGTAATTGATTGATAACGTCTGCTGTGATACACAAAGGAGTGCCATATATATGCTCTCCTCATCCTAACATTGCCACTAACCACATGGTAAGAATTTCTTTCCAGTTATTTTTTTCTATGTATGT
This sequence comes from Theropithecus gelada, assembly GCF_003255815.1. Lineage (NCBI taxonomy): Eukaryota > Metazoa > Chordata > Mammalia > Primates > Cercopithecidae > Theropithecus > Theropithecus gelada. The sequence goes on from NW_020257633.1 coordinate 28,145, forward strand.
TATTTGTTTTGTTATGATTATGGTGCTAAACAGCAATTCTAAAGTACATATATGTGCAGGACTCATGAACCTCATTTCTGCTTCTGAATTTATTGAAATGACTAAACTTTTATGAATTATTCATTAGTATACAAGAAGGTCAGGAAGATTCAATCACCTTTAAAATTTCATGTAGAGGAAAATACACATAAGCAAGAATGCTACTTATATTAACTCTATTAGGAAGTATGTATTATGTTAAAGAAATTATTTTATTAATTTAAAATATTTGATTTGAAATTTTGGATTAAAAATTAGTATTGTACCTTTCTTAACATTTTAACTATTGGAAGAAATTTTGTTAAGTTCTGGGCAGAATATTTTCCATTCTGTCACATTTTCCATATGGGAAAATAAGCTTAAATTAACCTTATGAAAGGCATGAAAATGGGCTTTATTGATGCCCAGCTCCCCTCCCAAAATACACACGCACACATATATATATTTAAATATTTTATTTTGATTGCCAGCTTTTTCTTTAGAAATTGCCATATAACTAATATATTTTAAAGATTGAGGTAAATACTCTATTTTATTTTTTTAATTTAATTTTATTTTTTTAAAATTAATTTTTTTATTATTATACTTTAAGTTCTAGGGTACATGTGCATAACGTGCAGGTTTGTTACATATGTATACTTGTGCCATGTTGCTGTGCTGCACCCATCAACTCGTCATTTACATCAGATATAACTCCCAATGCAATCCCTCCCCCCTCCCCCCTCCCCATGATAGGCCCCAGTGTGTGATGTTCCCCTTCCTGAGTCCAAGTGATCTCATTGTTCAGTTCCCACCTATGAGTGAGAACATGCGGTGTTTGGTTTTCTGTTCTTGTGATAGTTTGCTAAGAATGATGGTTTCCAGCTGCATCCATGTCCCTACAAAGGAC
>NW_020257633.1:29229-223525 GCF_003255815.1 Theropithecus gelada
CTAAGTCAAAAGAACAAAGCTGGAGGCATCACGCTACCTGACTTCAAACTATACTACAAGGCTACAGTAACCAAAACAGCATGGTACTGGTACCAAAACAGAGATATAGACCAATGGAACAGAACAGAGTCCTCAGAAATAATACCACACATCTACAGCCATCTGATCTTTGACAAACCTGAGAGAAACAAGAAATGGGGAAAGGATTCCCTATTTAATAAATGGTGCTGGGAAAATTGGCTAGCCATAAGTAGAAAGCTGAAACTGGATCCTTTCCTTACTCCTTATATGAAAATTAATTCAAGATGGATTAGAGACTTAAATGTTAGACCTAATACCATAAAAATCCTAGAGGAAAACCTAGGTAGTACCATTCAGGACATAGGCATGGGCAAAGACTTCATGTCTAAAACACCAAAAGCAATGGCAGCAAAAGCCAAAATTGACAAATGGGATCTCATTAAACTAAAGAGCTTCTGCACAGCAAAAGAAACTACCATCAGAGTGAACAGGCAACCTACAGAATGGGAGAAAATTTTTGCAATCTACTCATCTGACAAAGGGCTAATATCCAGAACCTACAAAGAACTCCAACAAATTTACAAGAAAAAAACAAACAACCCCATCAAAAGGTAAATACTGTATTTTAAAAAGATAACACTAATTATACATTAATTGAAGCTTATATTCTTATATTTTCTTCAACTTTTTAATTTGAGAAAATTATAGATTCACACACAATTGGAAGAAATAATAGAGAGGGATCACACATACCTTATACTAATTTCCCCCAGGGCTTACATCTTACAACATTAGTGTAATAGTATCAGATCATAACCAAAGTATCAACATTGATAAAGATACAGAACAGCTCCAACATGAAAAGTATCTCTCCTGTTGCCACACCAACTTCCTTCCCCATCCTTTTGCTATTTTTACAATTTTGCCATTTTGAACATGTTATACATTTGACACTTTCTATGAGTTCCACATCCACAAATTTAACCAACCAGGGATCAAAAATATTCAGAAAAATAAAATATAATACAATAATTAAAAAAATTTTAGCCGAGACGGGCGGATCACAAGGTCAGGAGATCGAGACCATCCTGGCTAACACGGTGAAACCCCGTCTCTACTAAAAAAATACAAAAAACTAGCCGGGCGAGGTGGCGGGCGCCTGTAGTCCCAGCTACTCGGGAGGCTGAGGCAGGAGAATGGCGTAAACCTGGGAGGCGGAGCTTGCAGTGAGCTGAGATCCGGCCACTGCACTCCAGCCTGGGCGATAGAGCAAGACTCCGTCTCAAAAAAAAAAAAAAAAAAAAAAAATTTAAATACAGATTAAAAAATATTTGCATTGCATTTATATCATATTATAAGTAATCTAGAAGTAATTTAATATATACAGGTGGATGTATGTAGGTTATATGCAAATACTATTCCATTTTATATATGGGATTTGAGCATATGTGGATTTTGGTATTCCTGGGGATCTTGGAACCAATCTCCTGCAGATACTGAAGGATGACTGTATACATGAAATCACAAAATATTTAATGTTTAGGGATTGACACTTTTCACTCAGCCTAATTCCTGGACATGTATCTAAGTTGTGGGTATCAATGGTTTGTTTCTTTTTATTCCTAAGTAGCCTTCCATTGTACATTGTATAGATGTACCGCAGTTTGTTTAACCATTCACTCAAGAAAGGATGTCTGGGGCTTTTCATTTTTTAGCTGTTACAAATCAACTGCAGTGAACATTTGTGTACAGATTTGTGTGTGAACATAAGTTTTCATTTATTTGAGACAAACACACAAATGTTCAATGGTTGAGTCATACGGTAATTGCATGTTGAGTTTTATAAGAAATTGACAAACTTTTTTTTTTTTTTTGGAGATGGAGTCTCACTCGGTCACCTAGGCTGGAGTGCAGTGGTGTGATCTCTGCTCACTGCAACCTCTGCCTCCCAGGTTCAAGTGACTGTCCTGCCTCAGTCTCCCAAGTAGCTGGGATTACAGGTGCCCACCATCAGGCCCAGCTAATTTTTGTATTTTTGTTAGAGTTGGGGTTTCACCATGTTGGCCAGGCTGGTCTCCAACTCCTGACCTCAGGTGATCTGCCCGCCTCAGCCTCCCAAAGTGCTGGGATTACAGGCATGAGCCACTGCACCTGGCCCAACTGTTTTCAAGAATGGCTGTGCTAGGTTGGGCATGGTGGCACCTGCCTGTATTCCCAACTACTCCAGAGGCTGAGGCAGGAGTATCTCTTGAACCCAGGAAGTTGAGGCTGCAGTGAGCCATGATTGTGCCACTTCACTCTAGCCTGCACTCGACAAAGTGAGACACTGTCTTAAACAAACAAACAAAAAACAAAAAAGAACAACTGGACCATTTTGCATTCTCACCACCAATGTTTAAGTAGTTCAGTTTCTTCAAATGCTCACCTGCATTTGGTGATGTCACTATTTTTTCCCCTAACTATTCTAATAGATTCACAGTAATATCAATTGTGGTTTATGATTTTCATTTTTCTGATGGCTAATTATGTTGAACATCTTTTCATGTACTTATTTTACATTTGACTATTTTTTCAGGGAAATATCTTCCCATATATTTTTCCTAATTTGTAATTAATTTTTAAAAATTCTTCAGTTCAGAGTTTTTGTATATTCCAGATACTGGGTTTTTTTTTTTTTTCTTTTTTTTTTTGGTCAGTTATGTGGTTTGCATGCATTTTCTCCCAGTCTCTAGTCTGTCTTTTCATCTTCACATGAGCTTTTACAGATCAAAGATTTTAATTTTGATAAAGTCCAGTTTGTTTTCTCTTACAATTTATGCTTTTGTTGTCATTCTAAAAATTTTTTACCTAGCCTAGATCCCAAATTTTTTTATCCATTACGAGTTAATTTTCATATAAAATGTGAGATTTAAGTTGGATTTCAATTTTTTGACTATCGATATACAGTTGTTCCAGCCCCATTTGTTGAAAAGGCTTACTTTTTTCCATTGAATTGCTTTTGCACCTTTGTTAAAATCAGTTTAGCGTATTTATATTAGTCTGTTTCTGGACTCTTTATTCTGTTCCATTGATCTGTGTGTCTACCCCTCTGTTAATACCACATAATATTGATTATTAGCTTTCTAGTATGCCCTTATATCTGGTAGAATGATTCACTCTACTGGCTAGAATCTTGCTAGAATTTTGATAAGACTTGCATGCAGGAAACCTACAGATCAATTTAGGCAGAACTGACACCTTTAGTATGTTGAGCACGCCAACCTATTATCGTGGCATATCTCTACATTTACTAAGATCTTTCTTTCATCAGCATTATGTAATTTGCAGCATATAGATATGATATTTATTTTGTAGGTTTACACATAAGTTTTTTTGTTAATTGTGGGATTTTGGGGGTAATTATAAATTGTATTATGTTTTTAATTGTGGTTAATATTTTTAAAAATTGTTCAGTATTTCTGTCATTTTAAAGATGACTATATGACTATTCACTTTTTCAGCAATGCTTAAACTTTTGTCATAATTTCTTTCCTTCCTAAAGAGTTTAAATACAAAACAGAGTGAAACCTAGAACTGTTACTACTAACAGAAATGTGTAAAGTGATCTAAAGCCATTATAGCCATATTGTTTGAGAGAGTAAGGCTCAAGCAAATATGTATGACACAGACTTATGGACAAGAGATACACACACACACACACACACACACACACACACGCTGGATGATAGTTTAAATGGAATATCAGCTGGTTAAATTTATATCAATATAACTTTTCAAGCATCCCCCTTATTATACATGTGCTTATATATAACACACAAAAGGATGAAGGTAGTACAATATGTATATTATGAAGTAGGCAAAAATGTATCAGAATATTTTAAGGGATAAAATTAACATGAATAGAAATTTCATATTATTCTTTTCTTATCTCAAAGGATCATTTTGCATACCCAAAAAGTGTGTGCATTACACTTTTGAGATCTTAGGCTTAATAATCCTATTTAAAAGGCGATGACACATCTTGATCTAAGTGGAGGTCTTAAGTATTGTGGTCCAAGCCTAACCCAGTTCTATATTCTATATTTGTAATGATGTGTTTTCATTTCTCCTGTTGTCAACATCCAATCTATTATGTACACATCAGGTGATGTGATTTTTGTAAAATTTACATTGGATGATGTCATTCTTCTATTGAAAAACTGATAATGGCTTCTTAAAGTATATAGGAAAAAAATATCCATCCCTTTATGATAGCCTACATGATTTAGTACAGCCTAACTCTCCTCCTGTATTTCTTCCTCATGTCTTCTATGTTACCCTTACAGTTCTGGCCTTCAGTTTTTTCCTCAAATAAGCTAAGCTCTGTTTTCCTGGCCTACACTATGGTTTTTCTACATCTTCCCCTCATTGCTTCTTCTAACGTAACCTTAAAGTTGTAAATTAAATGTGAATTCCTTTATGTTATCTTCCTTAAACTTTCAGTTTAAATTGGGTGTATCTACCCATCTTCTCAAGCTATTCTTTATCTCAGCACCCATCCCCCATTACATTAATACAAATGGTAATTATTTTCCTTGTTCTCTTGCTTTTGTTTCACACTATTTCCCTGCAAGTGGCTGTAAGCTATAAGAGGGCAGGGTACATAAGTCTTTTGTTTACCTTGGCTTATAATATAGGTTCCATAAATGTGTGCTGAGTGAATGAATGAATACTGAAGACACATAGAAGTTAAAAAGAAATAAATCTGGAATGTATGTTTAGAATTATGTTTGACCTATAAAATTAATTGTGTATAATTTTCCACAAATGGCAGAAGATCCTTGCAATTTTTCTTGACTGCATATTTACCAGTATTATTGTGGGTGAAAATTTTAAAAAGAAAGATGGTGTCCAGAAACACAGAGTTGGGAGCTTCGGTGCATTATTTTCTGATTAGACAACTTCTGAGGTACCATGATCCGTTTAGATGAGTATCTTTGCGCCAATTTTTTTTTTTTTTTACTGAGGTATCACTTACATGTCATAAAAATTCACACATTTTGAATGTAGTTTGATGTCTTCGTAAGTGTATAAGATCACGTAAATACCACTAATATCAAAATACAGAGCAGTTATTAGAGTGATATTTTAAAAAGGAATGTCTCTTACCTGAAGTGTATGTGGAAGAAGATCAAAATTATGGGGTGACTAGAATGTGTACTTAATGGAGATTGGTTGAAGAAATTGGGCATATAAGATAGGTCTTCTATTTTGACTTGGAGCTAATGTAGGAGTGAAACATGACACTTTTTGTCAACTTTTTGAAGGACTATTACTTGAAAGAGGGATTTAATTACTTCAGTCTGTTCTTAAGAAGCAGAACAGAGACCAATACATAAAGATTACAGGCAGGTAGATTTTAGCTTACCTAGCGGGAAGATGTTTTAGGAACTGGTGCTTCACAAAGAAATGAGCTCCCAATAGTTAAAAGGATTTAACCAACAGTTAAATATGTTAGGAATCTTGTAGCAAATTTTTCCTAACCAGTAGAGGTGATGGAAGACGATCTCTAAGCTGGCTCTTCCAAAGTATTTGTTGAATAAATGAGATCACTGGGTTAGGAGGTGCAGGAGGTGAAGTATTCCAAGGAGAAGTGGGATTTGAGTTGAAGTAGAAAGCCTTTGGGGTTTTCAATTACATACAGAGAAAGGTAGGTGGAAGGAGTATTCAGAAGGAAAACTATCAGAAAGGCAAAGATATGTAACAACATATATCCATTCAGGTTGGATTGTTCTAAATAACCACTTAGATTTTATGGATCACAGACCACTGAAATATGAAGAAAAAGTGTTCTCTCACACTGCTTTTTAAATATTATTTTATTTCTAAAATAGATTTAAAAGTAAGAGAAGAAAGAGTTTTATCTGCTTGTACAAATTCTCTGGTCTCTTAAGCAGGACTAATGATCTTAAATTTACAAACAGCACATAGCTACAAACAAATATGTATTTTTCATTTAAAAACACCATGTGCATTAGCTTCTCTTCCAGGCAGATAATGGGCTTTTTTCTCTCATAGTTCAACTGACAAAAAATTGGTAGATTTTCTTTATAATATGCTATTATCCTAAAACTCAAAAGTAAACCCAAATGCCATCAGTGGTTATAAGCTGTGATGTGTTTGAAAATGGAAATTTGACCACTTCAAACAGCAAAATCTTCATTTCCATTAGTTTTATGAACTGCCTGATCGTAGTTCAGGATAAAATGTACACTATTCTGTAGCCTGCTACGACGACCCAGTCATGATGATGGAAACAAAGGCAATTATTTGTACTAGAAATAGCATATTTCATTAAGCACTTCATGCATGAATAGAGCCACTTTGGGGCACATTGCCTTTTATTGGATTTATACCCTCAAAGTCATAGACAGGTCTTCTATTTTAGCTATGGAGATTTGTCTTTGGACATCTTTCTTGTATATATCTTTTAATCATGCATTTTATACACAATGCTTTATAAATCACCAACATTCAATAAACTAGTCAATTGATCTGATAATCATCTTCCAGTCAACAAACAAAAGACTAATTATTAAAAAAAAACAAAGGTAAGTTGTTCCTTATCACTTTAGCAAAGGAAAATAAGGACAAAGTTCAAATAAATGATTTCTATAGGCCCAAACACAGGTAAAAAGCAAAGTTTCATAGACCTTTTCAGAATTTTCAGGAGTGATCAAATATCTTATTAGAAATAGAATGATCTAGATATGGTTGTGAAACAATTTTACTTTAAAAAATGATAAAGTTATGAATCTGAATCTCCAACTAGGGATCCACACTAGACAAAATATAGGCTATTTTGTTTTACTTATTGACATGTAAGTAGAAAGCCAGAAGCTTTAGACTTTTGTTATTCTTAAGGGAAATGACAGCAAATATTCATGACCAAAATGGAAGTGTTTACCCAGAGTGTATAAATGAAAGTTCTCAAAATGCGTTACTAAAACATTTTTCCTTTCCCATAGTTCAGAAACGCAGACTTTAATTTTAAAGGGAGAGGATCTTCCTGCTTCTAGATTCAAAGCCTTCACATACTTCCACCATGGATCTAGGAACAGGCCCTTGGGGAAATCTGTAGTCTGAGAATAGGTTATCTGGGAATAAATCACCCAGGCTTGCTAGTGGTTTGTATTATTGCAGACTGAAAAAATCAGCATACCTGTATAATCCCTGGTACCTTTTCTTGTGCAGTAGAGTTTCACTACACCCATCTGGGACACTGTTGGAGGTTAAGTCTACCAATTTTTAGCTATCTTATTTTGGATAAGTTACCTAATTATTCCAAACTTTAGGTTTTCTCCATGAAATGGGGATAACAATGTTCATTTTAGGACTGATGTGAAGACTAGAGAGAGTACATGTAAAGCACCAACCTAGTGCCCAGTTCGTGACACATGAAATCCATGTAAACCATTATATAAGTCAGCAGGTGAGATATAAGTAGAAGATCATTATCATGTTAGGTAAGAAATAATATGACTCATTTGCTAATTATTTAATCAAACTTGAGGGAAACCAGATTCAGTTGTATTGGAGATTCTGCACATTTAACTCTAAAAATTCTTATCTACATCCATTTTTAGTCATTCATTTAATAAACCCTTATTAAGTGCCAAGTATGTTTCCGTAACTATTCTAAACCCTAAGTATACAAAAATGAATAGAATAGGGCTTAACTCTCCTTTTGCTCCTATTCCAGTGGGAGAGACAAATTCAAACAAAATGCATTAAGTGCAACTACAGAGGTACAGGCAAGGGCTGGGAGAACTTAAGGAGCAAGTATTGAAATCCTCTTAGAAAAGTCAGGAGAATTTCTAAGAAGAGGTAAGAACTTGAGCTAAATTTTAAACCATGAGTAGCAGTTTGCAGGCAGATAAAGTGGAGAAGGACATACCTGAGAAAGAGTCCAGCATATGAAAAGCAGGAAGTTGAAAAAAGAGAAAAGCAAGGGAGAGAGACTGCATGTGGCTGAGTACATTTTTTTATCACATGATGAGAGTAGAGGAAAGTGAACCTTAAAATGAAGGTAAGGGCCCTGATACCATTCCCCTTAAATTCAAGTGACCCTGAAGGTTGTTAAGCAGGAATCAGGCATCACAGCTGCATTTTCCAAAGATACACTGGCATCGGCATTAAGGACATATCTAATGGACAGCCAGAAAACCCAGGGAGACAAGTTAGAAGTCACAAGAGTGCTTTCACTCATAAAATCTGTACCTGATAGTTTAGTGTTGGGGAATGACTGTTAATTCAAACCCAATTAATTTTGACATATTTCCACTGTGTGTAACTACCTGCCAATGAAAATTGTCACTATTGCCTCAAAATATTTTTTGAATTATCACCTTCCCCTGAAGTCTTTTGTTCAACATTGCAAAAATAAATTTATAAGGTGATTTGAAGAATCAAATATAGCTGTGATTTTGTGTTTGTATAGGTTTTTGCCCTCAAAAAACTTTTTTTCTATTTGTGAAATTATGCTATGCAAATGTGTATAGCATATATGCATTTTAAAATAAAAAATACCTACATACTCCATACCAGCTTAAGAAGTAAAAGTTTACCAATACCTTTTACAGGTGCTTGTGTGTCCTCCTTATCACATTCTTCTCCACCTTACTGTACTGAGTTTTGTACGCCTGTTCCCTTATTTTTTATAAGGGCTTAGACAGTCTTCTAATTTCTTTGTTTAAGTTCTCCCCCCATCCACCCACATGCCGACCTAAGACAGGATTAAGATATCTAGTGTCTACTCTATGTCTGATTGACATACATGAGAATATTCCCCAGTTGGTATTATAGCACAAAGTTGGTGAGGTGAAAGCACATTTTATGTTAGCACAGACTCAAAAATACTTGGAGCACTGGAATGCACATATGTTATCTTTGAACTACTGCCAAATCATAAGAGAATGTAAAGAAATATGAAAACTACTATATAGAATAAGATATTGTCATTAAGATCAGACATTCTTTGTTGTCATTGTCATTCATGCTTTCTTTGAAGCAATTTTGACTTTATTAGTTATTGCTAAAAGATTTGAAATATACCTTTCTAGGTAAGCAGTAACTGTTTTCCAGATCTTCTCTGATTAGGACATTTTACATAAAATAGTTCCTGTAAAGCTATTTAAATAATGACCAACATAGAATAAGCCCTCAACAAATGTTAGCTAACAATATTGTTGTTATTATTATTGCTATTGTTATTATGCCAACTCTATTCTTCCAGTGATGTAGATCCTATTTTCTATTGAGAGAAATACAATAGTGGGAGATGGTACTGTATAATTTGTTGTAATCTTATTCCATTGATGGTAAAAACACTTCTTTCATTATTTTATTTTGCATACAGGTGGGAATTCGATGACCCTAGAATTAAATGTTTTGTGGGCAACCTTTCTTTTTCCATTTCCATCAATGTAACCATTCCTTAGTAGGCTGTCTTTTTCATATTGTTTAAAACACGAAAGGACCATGTAATAGACATTACTGCTCCTCATCAGTATCCCTTTTCTTTCTGTGTCCACTGAGCTAGCTTGCATAGCTTTTGGTAAGACCAGGTGACCAACTGACCAATGAAATGTATCCTTCCCAGGTGGAGGCAATGAAAACCCCTGGAGCAACATTCTCTAGTCAGTATTTCTTCAATTTTAACCATGAAAATTGTTTGTTGAGAGAGCGGAGCAGTAAAATTCAAACAGGTTAGATTGTTATGTTGCCACACAGAGGACAACTGCCCAAAAGGACAACTGTCCTGACCTGTAGCACACTTTGCATGAACCAAAAATCAATTATAGATGCTAAGCCACTGAGATTTTGAGGTTGTTTGTTACCTAATCTGTCTTGACTAATACAAAGTACTACTTTATTTTTCATGCATAACTAATCTGGCATTCTTGACTTCAAAGAGAAATAGCACATTCCTCATTTTAATGGACTATCACTGTGCTTGTACCAAAAGGATGAAAACTTGAGCAATAATATTTATTGCTGTTAAATTTCACTTTCTATTATTCAGTATTCTAATACTTGTTTCCAGATATTTAAGAACATATAATAAACTGAGCTCATTATTTTACCAACTTAACACAATAATACCAATAATCACAAAACAATTTCTTGCAGAGATTAGCTGGCTGTGAATATACACAAATAAACATTAATCTCGGATCTCCTTGACCTCACAAATGAAGTCATCTAGATTATGATGCTCTTGTCATTAATTATAAAACTAGGACCTCATTTGATATCTAACATCAAACTTAATCAGGTTAGTTTGTAGATGGTGGATTGTTGTGGGTGGAAAGGTATATCCAGGAATGAACAAGCCATAGCAAATGCTGATAGGACAGCATTTGTGTCAGGCAGCTTAGGCCAAGTTATGCTGCAGTAACAGCCTCAAAGCAATTGGCTTACAACAAATCTACGTCTCTGTTCTAAGTCACATCTGTTCTGGAATCCAGGCTGAAGGTAGCATTTGCTATCTGAAACATTGCTGGTTTTATGTCAGGGAGAAAAAAAAGTATTAGAATCACATGATAACCTATCTTTGAAGTATCACACATATCTTTCTTCACATTCTACTGGGAAAAGCAAGTTATATGGCCAAATTTGATGGCAATGGATAGGGATAGATATTTTTTCTACAAGGAAGGGCAACAAATATTTAGAACAGTAGTTATCCAAAGTAGACCAAGGTTAAACTTGTGAGGTTGGGGTAAGGATCAGAAAGGTAAACCTTTTGGGATTTCCAAGAACACAAGGTCAATATAAGCAATGCTTATAGCAAATTGGACAATTGAGAAACAATGACAAATATAATCAGGGAATCTGATTCTAATCTCTATTCCATACTGAAATAAAAAGTATGAAGCCCATATGAGGAAGTCTGAGAAAAACAAGGCACCAGTTAAATATTGATAGGATTAAGACTAGAAGTTCTGAGACAGATTTCCAGTTCTAAATCAGAACTTAAAAACAAATCAAACTTTTTAAAATAAAAAAATTTCAAACATAGTTAAAAATAAGGTAACAATGAATCTTCCATATGCTTATCATCCATATTCAACAATTATTAAAGTGTGCACAGTTCCATCTAAATTACTCCATTTTCTGCCTCTGGTTTATTTTGAAGTACATCTCAGACATCATCTCATTCATAATCATTCAATTAGTATTTATCACTAAAAGATACAGTCTTATAATTTAAACATATACAATTATTATAATTTGTAAGAGTTAAAAAAATTGCTTAGAATTTTCAAATACTGAGTCAGAGTTCAAATTTCCCAATTATCTCACATTTTTCTTTTAATTTGTTTGTTTAAATCAAGGACCTAGTAGGTCTATTATTACAAATAGTTTTCATGTCTCTTAAGACTCTTTCAAGCAATAAGTTCCCCCCTCTTTATTTTTTATTTTCTGTTTTCATTTTGTGATTGTTGTTATTGTTGAATAAACAATTAAATTCAGAACATTTAATCTGATCTGTACCTGTGGATGTTGATTCTAACAGAAGGTGTGCAGATAGAGGCAAATGTAAGCACCTAAATTGACCAAGGAGTTCAGAGAAAAGATATCTGGAAAATTATGACTTGTTATGACCTCCATTTATGATGTGCTGAAGAAAATGTGCCAGGATTTTGCAGGTACTACTGTCATTGTAAACAGGAAAGGTATAATGCTCAAAGTATTTGATTGCTCTTATTCACAAAATGCTGGCTAGATCACCTTAGATTACTGTATTTTCAAAACAGTCCACAATAATATGTTCTGTTCTACAACTTCATGAAGAGAATATAGTGCAAGTGACTTCTCATCTCAGTCACGATACATCTTCTGCCGGTGTTTTCTCTCTCAGGACTCATGCCTTAGAAGCTCTGAGCTAGAAGCCATCAGGCTGGAAAGACCACATAGAGATAAAGAGGAATGCTACTAAGTTGTCCAGCCCCCAGCATTTTAAATCTTTCCAGACCAGAGACCAACTTGTAAATTTGTAAGCCTTCAAAGGATTCCAGCCCCCAGCTTTGAATAACCCCAGCTGACACTGACTAGAGTATGTAGTCCCAACCAAGGTCTGCCCAAATTGTGATTTGTAAGCAGAATGAATATTGTGCTATTTTAAGTACCAAAGTTTTCAGTTGGCTTGCTACCTTAAATTGGTACCAGCTTGCTGATAAATTGGTGGTTTGCTACTAGCAAGTGGTAAGGAAAAATGAGTAACTGAATATCTGGTTGTGCTTTAGCTCTGCTGCTTTTAAGTTCCATCAAAGAATTCAATTTGGTTTATTTCATCAGGTATTTATAGTTTTCCTACTATGTGGCAGATATTATATACAGAAAGAAATAAAACATGGTTCCTACCAGCACATAGCTTACAGTTTAACAAAATTGATTATCAGGGCATAATTTTCAAGACTTCATTAAATAGAGTGAGTGTTAATAAAAATATTCATCACTTATTATACATGCATCATATTGCCAGACATTATACTAGATGTTTTACATAATTATTTCACTAAGTCTCGAATTAATGTCATGAAATAAGTATTAGGAGCTTCACTTTATACTTGAACACACTAAAATTCAAAGAAGTTAAGTAAATAGTCCAAGGTTATCTAGTAAGTAAATATCAGAACTGGAGTTTCTACCCACTTCTGCGTGAGTCTTTTAAATGACTGTTTTTTATTGTTATTGTTTTTCTATAACAGAACCTTTCAAATATCACAAGCAATAAGTTTCAGTTGAATGAAGGAAGGTTTATTTATTTACAGGTTAATTCCACCCTAATGCTAAATGATATTTAAAGTAGACTCTTTAAAAAGGCTTGATAAACATGAAAGTCATATGAATATGCACATACATAGTGTAAAAGGATTTCGATTGGGATGTTTCCTATTCCTTTGAAGTATGCTATTGGCCCATGGATGAAAAGAAAAATTGTAAGCATGGCAGCACTAACTCATACCTACCTACAGTGAATTAGAGGAGGCATCCCTTAGATAGCTGTAGCTCTGCTCCATGACCTGAGGTTTCATCAGCGCTAAACAGAAGAGATTTTAGTCCCCATTTGCTCTCTTAGTCAGGTATCTTTGTCGACAAAGATCCATAGAATCAAGCTTCCAACAACTTTGTTGGAAAACGTGCCCATTTTCTGGCTAAATACTCCTACTGCTCTTGGCACTGAGCAACCATCTTACCTTCCACTGCAGTCTTTGTGAGATGATTGAAGAGAGCGGAGAGAATTTTTTCTAAAAGTGCATCATTTATATGGTAAAGTAGTTCTCTCTACACAAGCCAAGTGATAAAGAAGAGTGAGTCTTCAGGAGAATAATTCATGGAGATTGCAGGTGCCCAAGAGAAGAAAAAAAATCTGAAAATCTGCTTACCTGGCTGAATGGTTGCTAAGTTATAAAATTTATAGTTTTCTTTTATGTCAATTGAAGCACAAATTATAACAGTATTCTTGGAAGAGGGAAAGTTGAGATATGTTCCCTGATGACCAAAGGAGAATATGAACTTAGACCTGGTCTCTGCTTCTTATCTGGATATTTCTGAAGGCAAATATAATGTATTATGCCTACGAAGAAGATGGGAGCAAATCAGAGTCAACTTACTTACCCTCAGCTCTTAGAGTGTAAAAGGAAAAACCTGTCAGTTTTTATGTCTCTCTGTGATGGATGTGAGGAGGTGAGAGGTGAGAAGAGAGGGAAGTTATGTTGGGCAGCTCATGTGAAGTGAAGCTTTTCTAGAGAGAAAGTGTAGATGTGGAGAACCACCAGGGTTGAAGGAATTCAGGATTTCCCCTCTCTGAAGTCCTCCTGTGTGGCAGAGTCTTAGGGTAAAGCTAAATACCATTTTCAAGAAAACCTTCTATGAATTAAAGATCTGGAAGAAAACCAGGATAGTTCCAAATGGACATGTAGCTCCTTTCTACTTCATTCTCCTCCTTGCCTCCAACCTCAGAGGTGCCAGACCCCAAAGAAGAAGCAAGCCTAACAGGAAAACCCCAATATTAGTCCCATTACTTCAAATTCTTTATGTCCTTCAAGTAGCCGGGAAAAGGAAAAGGCACAGATTCTTCTTGAATCAAATAGAAACTGAAGTTTTAAATTAGCCTAAAATCAGGTTTAGTGAATGAAAGTGACAAAAAGTTGTAGAATTCACAAGATGTAATAAAGGTCAGTCTTGCCTCTCCCCAGCACTATCAATTTCCCCTTTATGGATCTCTTCTATTAGCACACAAATATGCTATACCCTCAATAGCAAAAGGCTCCCTTACCTATACTGCTGTTCAACTTCTATCCTGTTGCCCCATTCAACTTTGCAGAAAATTTTTGTTAAAATAGTTGACTAAAATCACTTTTTCCCCATATATTCTCTTTCAACACAACCTAACTGGACTTTGGTCTCCATCACTCTACTCAGATTGTCCTTATCAAGGTCATAAATAAATCCATGTTCCAAATCAAGTTGTCACTTCACTGTCATTTTCTGAACCTCTCCCAAACATTCAACATAACAAACCTTTCCTTCTTTCTTGAAACCCTTTTTTAAATTTGGCTTCAGGGATACTATGATATCATATTTTCCACTTCTTTGTTTGCTTCCTGTCCTCCACCTCTAACACTGGAGGGCCCTTGGGGCATGGATCTGCTCTCTTTTATCTTTTCTATCTAGATAAACTCCTTAGGCAAGTTTTTTTAGTCTCGGGGTTCCAATAAAACTCAAATTTATCTCCATTGCTAATCTGGCACTCCTACAGGCATTATTCTAAGGCTTTGTAAATCAAAATATATCTTAAGCAAAACTTTTATTCTCCCTCCCCAAAGAACAGATTCCTGAGGCCCTATTCTTTCCTGTCTGTGTAAATGGACTCACATCTGCCTGTTGATCATCACAATTCTTGGAATTATCCTTTATTACTCTCATTAGTTTTCTTGCCATCTCTTCCATAAGCAAGTTTGGTAAATTCTGCTTGCAAGATATATTCCACATGCATTCAATTATCTCCATCTTCCCTAATTCAAGCCATCATCTTCTCTTTCTTGGACTACTGCAACAATTAGCTAAGAATCCTGTTGTTTATTCCCTGATTCTTCAATTCTTCCCACTGTAGCCTGAGATATATTTTAAAATGCTACACTGTATACATATTTCCAGGCTTAAGACCTTCTAGGAACTTCTAAGGGAACTAAGCTTATTTCTGCCATTTGACCTTTTCACTAACTCTTCCTTTGACTTGCAATGTTCTTCCCATAGATTTTATCACGGCTAGCTCCTTTGTGTCATTCAGATCTTTGCATAAATATCACATCCTCAGAGATACCTTCTTAAATCCTCAGTCTAAATTTGCATTCACTATCGCATTGCACTCATAATTTTCTACCAAATACTTACAACTACCTGAGAATCTTCTTGTTTATTTGTTGGTTTTCTTCTACCTGTAGTGCAAACTCTGTGATAATAATGACATTCTCTCCTTTTTCTCCTATGTCTGAGAATTCATACCTATTTCTGTCATGTAGTAGGCATGCAATACATATTTTTTAATTAAAAAAATTAATAACCCTTATAGGAGACATATAAAAAATGTAGTTGAGAAATGTTTACCCTCCCTGCATAACAACCAACATTTAGGAAACTGCATTCACAATCTAAAAACTGATGCCATAGAATAAAAAGTAGTAAGCATTAAATTCTGCTTATTTAAGTAACCACGAAGTAGCAAAAACCTAGAGAAAATTTATCGAGACAAAGACCACATCAATTAGAATATTGGCAGAAAAAAATCAACGTAGACAAAAGGTCCAGACTAGAGTAGGTTACCAAAGTTCTTGAATCTGTTGTGTGAAGCATGTAGACACATTTTATTAGTAACACTTATGAGTCACAAACAGCAGTAAATAGAAAGGCAAAAAGCTAACCACAAGGTCAAATGCTGTCACTAAAGACAAGTTCATAGTAACCCCGTTGAACTGGAGTGGCAATGGGAAGTGACAGGGTGACATCACAATAAGTACATTATGTTGCACTCAAGAAGAAAGCAAGACATGGGAGAAATATTATATAAATAGCAAACAGACACATAAAAAGAAAGTAATTGCAATTGTTGGTATCCAGAATGAATAGATGATGCATTTGGGCAGGTAACTTTATAGAATTAAATACTCTCTACCCAAATGGGGACAGCTGGCAATTAAACAAATATTTTTAGTAGCACATTGTGAAAGCAGAGAAGAAAGAACATCTAACTGGTCAATTTGGTCAAGTTGTTCAAAGTATTTGGTGTCAGGTGCTCAGTTTCAGTCAGATCCTTGAAATTTGTACTTCACCCACATAAAATACTCAGCTGGATATTTAAGAACAAAGAACCCAGTTTGTTAACACATTTTTTTTTTCTGGCCTATATATTTAGTTTTATCTAAATTTGTTAGATTGCTGCACAAAGAAAGAAGGGTTTTGCTTTAAGTAACATGAACTTCATTCATTACTGCTAAGTTGAGGCTGTAATTCAAACGGAAAAGGTTCCCGTGTCCCCTTCGAAGGGCTTGCCATGGGACTGTGGCTCACTTCTTCACTGTCCTGCCGCTCAAACCTCTAGGCGAGCATACAGACAGGCAGGCAGGCTGTGTGGCTCCAACCCCACCGCAGTGTCTAGGGGTGAATGTTTACAGCTCCTGAAGCCCCAGTGGGTGTGTGTTACAGGGTTCTCTCTTAGTTTGCCGTCTATAGGCAGCTTGTGTTAACCAGCTGAATTAGACCCCCTTTCTTATCGCAAGAACAGAAAGATTTCTGTATCCGGGGGTTTCTTGCCTTGGTGTACTGAAGAATCGGTTCACACGTGGGCTTGGAGAATGAGTGCAAGGTTTTATTGAGTAGAAGTAGCTCTCAGCAGATGGGGAAGCCAGAAGGAAGATGGATTTCCCCTAGAGTCTGGCCACGTAGCCTGGCGGACTGCTTCTGGCCAAACTCTGCTGCGTTCTGCTGGTGGCTGGCCTGCCATCAGGCTGACCAGGGGTTGTCCGCATGCTCTTCCGCTAGGCGTGCTCTCCATGACCAGCCGCTTGTATCTTCTGCCAATGTGTTCCTCACAACGTCCAGCCGTTTGTGTGTCTGCCTGCTAGTGTCTCCGGTTTTTACAGGCCCAGGATGGGGGCGTGGTAGGCCAGGGTGGTCTTGGGAAATGCAACATTTGGGCAGGAAATGCCTGTCCTCACCTAGCTCTGTCGGGGTGGAGCCCTAGCCAGAGACCACCTTTCTCTACCCAGCACTTCCCTTCACCTCTTCCGTGCCATTTAAAGGGACCACGCTCTCGCCTTCCCAACAGTCCCCTATCATCATGACTGAGCCTTAACATCCTTATTCCACAACGTGCATTTCTCGAAACACGAAGGACAATAGAAAGGGCCAGGAAAAGACACAGTAAAATACCGAAACTTATCAAGACTCTTCAAATAAAAGATTGAGTCCTCAATTTTTAATATGAATAAAGAGAGCAGTTCTCACAACAATCAAACGGTTCTTGACTGTCAGGGCTTGCTTAGCATTGCACAGGATGAAGGAGACAGAAGGGTTGTGTGCACGCAGGGAACAGAGCTCCGAGAGTCTGAGGAGAGGAAAGGATTATACTTAATAATGGATATATTTTTGAACTCCTTAGGAATGTTTTGTTGCCTTGTGACTGCAGAGCACTGTGGGATTTTGCCATTCTGTCTTTCCCTAGGGTCTTATTATGAGGTGGTTACCTAATTAGCACACAGCACATTCTTGCCTATGTTCTATTTGCACTGCAGATGCTTTCATTTCATATATCATTCACAACCTGCAGCAATTATAAAGTAGTAAATGACCTTATGCGATAATTACACTAATAGATCTGTATTGTTTCATTTGGAAGACTGTTTGGAGAAAAGACGTGTCTGATAAGTACAGATTGGTTGCAATTATATTCTTTCTTTAAATCTGCAACAGAAAGCAAGAAAAAAGGTAACTTTCGGTCATAAAAGTTGCATCATATACCCAATCTGAAAAAATTGTTAGGTAGAGAATTCTCTTTCGAAGGAATATATACTTTTTGCAAGTATCTCAATGTTGTACCGTTTCTTGGACCAACAGTATTTGGATTTATCAGTTAGCCCTGGCATTTTAATAAATCAATAGTATCCTTATCTGTTAGAATCAGGAAAAGAGAGATTATTATTTCCCCTAAAACTACTCAAAAACCAGTCTCATACTAATTGTAAAATTCGATGCATAAGGTATGATTCTAATCTTTAAAGTGGTTGAAAGCCAAACAAGTTGCAATTTTCAAAGGAAGTGCACACATAAAATATGAATGCTAATATAGAAGAAAATGAAACAAAAATAAAAAGTCAGTGTTGGTTTCTTCCCTCCTCACTCTTCCACTCGTGCAATGAGGCACCTTATGAAGCTGTATTGAGATGGTTTTTAGAAGGGATTTGTATCATATGAACATACTAATAAAATAATCTGAAATTTTTATAGCTGAGTAAGTACTTACGCTTTCTTTGTTAACTTGATCTCGTTTTATTGCCTTTTAAATTGAGCCCACAAAAATCTTTACCCATACTTTCTGGATTTATTGCAAAGTGTGTGAAAACTCTGAAGCTTACTCTACAATATATTAATTAAAATATATTTTTAGCAACTAATTAAATGTGATAATTTTAGAACAACTTTCTATACAAGTCTAATCTTCATAAAACATGAATTGTCTACACAGATGCAATTTACAAAATCTGGCTTAGTTTCAGTTTTACTTTCTACTGACCAGAAGCTTAAAGGTGAGAGATGCATGATAGTAGTTTTCTGTAACTTAAATCATTGTTGGTGGATGAAAACAATAATTAAAATGATAAATGTGATAGAGTGAAGAAAACACTTTATACTTAGGAAAGATGTGTTCTAATCATTGTATAGCTAATGCTTCAGTGGATTTGAAATGATTAAACGAGAAAAACTTTTAGCTATACTGGTAGTGATATTCTCTTGAAAATTCCATCATAATCATGGTTTGCTTATTAGGTATTCTGTGTTACTGGTTTAGATCTCAGTCTAGAAATTACTTGTCTGGCAAAGGCAAGAATGTAACAGGGATCTTAGCTTTAACAATAGCTTTCTTAGTGGGGGGAAATAAAACAGGGAAGGTGAGAAAGGATGGAAGATGGAAGGGAGGTAGGGAAGGAAGGAAGGAAGGAAGGAAGAAAGAAGGAAAGAAAGAAGGAAGGTAAGAAGGAAGGAGGGAAGGAAGGGAGGGAGGCAGGAAAAAAAGAATGAAAGAAAACTAAAACATCGTTTCTTTAAATGTACAAATTGTAAATGCACTTACATTTTAAGATTGTAAAAGTGTGAAAATATAAATATATGGTTTAGCATGAAGGGTTTAAAATACAATTTACCTTGCTGTGGTGTGTACGTGCACACACACACACTCTGCAAGTACAGTTTGGACTAGTGATTACACTAATGGCATTGTAATGGCATTGAGCAGTCTTTCAATTTGTTTGGACATCATTTTCTTCACCCAAAGATGAGATAGAATGAGGCAATAGACCACAATTTTCTAACATGACTTTTATCTTCAGATAAATGGACTCATTCTATATTCAAAAAGGAGTAGATGTCCCTTCTTTTTGGAGCAAATTCTGGAACTCATATAGGTGGACAGCAACACATCTCAAGGGTCACCAACCAAATACATTATTTCCAATAAAAAATAAGCATAAGTGATTCCACATAGCTTTTTATTGTTTTCTTCACTGCCCTGGCTTTGCTCAAGGAGGTTTTCTGCCATACTTTGAATATGGTCACCGTTAAGGTCAGGTTTGTTTTCAGGCTGCCTGGCATTTTTTTTTTCTCTTCCTTACCAGTATCTCTTCTCATAGACATTTTCTTCGAGTCTTTCTTGTTTAGTCACTGAGGGCTTTGGTGACCCACACTCCTACAGGGTAGATTTAAACTTTGCTTCTTTTGTAATCTCTGAAGGTTTTTTTTAGATTCTGTTATGGCAACATCATGGGACTTACTTCCCTTCCCACCCCCGAACTAGTTGCCATCTGACAGAATCAAGAATTGCATTATTTCATTCTCTTCTCATCATCACTATTGTTATTTTATTTTTTTAAAAAACCACACATTGTTCCTCTCTGCTCAAAGCTTGGCATTCTGAACTCTGAGTAATATTTCAAATGAGATGAAATGATGTAGTGCACCACACTGTGCCAAAATGAAATGCTTGCCCCTTCTAATCAGTGCAGTTAAATAAGACAGACTTTGTTGAATATCTTATTATAAAGCATTCCTAAGTACACATTTTACATGTAGCTGAGTGAGTAAACAATTGGAGTACTGTAAGTTGCTTCACAGCATAAAGCTGAATAACGTATTGAAACAACTTCAAGTACCATCACTCAGAGAACTAATGTGTTTTCTTCATTAGAGAAGTCTTCATATGTCACATTCTGGGAAATTGAGAATCTAATTTAGACATTTTTTTTTCCCATTTGATATTCCTTCCTTACCCCTTTCTTTTGTTTGACAACCATAGTAGAGTTAATCAGCTACAGTAACTCAATCTTCTATTAGCCTTGCTAATCATGCAAATACCCTTTCTGAAAGTCATCCTTGCATTTTTAATGGCAACACTCCCCACCCAGATGGTGGTGAGAGGGTAGGGGAGAGGGGTGGGAAGAATGACAACTTGAAATAAAATAATAATAAAAAGAGTTTTGGTCATCTAGCTCACTGAGTAGCCAATTGGCTGATTTCCTGTACAAGAGGATGGGAACACAGGAATGTGAGTAATTCAGTTCATCCATGAGCTTTAAAGTCAGACGAATTGCTTCAAAGTTCTGACTGCCATTTGCTAGATTTGTAACCTGAAGCAAGTTACTTATCATCTCTAAGCCTCAGACTCTTCTTCTCTAAAATGGGATAATAGTAGTCGCTACTTTTAGACTGAGAAATTTAAATGTTACTTTATTTTAGTCTTTGCAAAAAAACATACAAATATTTCCTAATGGTTATTTTTTATTGATGCTGCTGCTGTTAGTGTTATTGTATAGAGCTTTAAACACATATGATGAAAAATAGCAAAGATGGTTACATTTCTTCAACCAAGTCCAATGCTTAAGCAAATATTTCACTAAAAGGATTAGCTAGAAAGAAATTCATTACTTCATCTAATTCCTTTTTTACCTATCATCCTCTTCCTTAATATATACAATATATTTTAAAGAACAAATGGTTTAGCAATACTTTTCTAGAAAAGGTAAACTTACAAAATGAAGCTTGTGCGTTTTCAGAAAGAAGAGTAGTTCTTAAAATAAAAGTATATAAAAACATTGATTTGGACCAAAATTTTACTTTTTTTGGCTTTCATTTCAGTTTCCTCACTTGAGAAAATAAGCCTGGTTATTTTTTGGCCTATGTTGAAACATCGTAAGTAGAATGAAACAGCATAATTTTTTCCCCCTGGGGTTCAAGAGTTTATTTCTTTTGATACAACAATAAATCAACTGACAAAATAGAATTTCTTTGCAATACATATGCAACAAGTTAGACTGCACGGACAAGTTGAACTTCAGTTTATATATAGACACTCTGGAGCATTTTATTATAAAGCAATAGTGCTGGGAAGCCTCTTACAGGAGTAACTGCACGAGTAACTATGAAAAGGATATATATGATTAACCAAGTAGAACTTAAAAAGTGATTTCTGCAGCTTTGAAATCATCTACACATGAACTCAAGCAGCAATATGTATTGAGTGAGTATAACATAATGCTGATGTAATTAATCTTTCTGATGCTATTTCCTTAGAAAGAATGGGGTGGTAGAAATTTTAAATGAATTGGTGTAATTTTGTTTTATTTTCAATGTAAATTGAATTTTTGAATCTAAGAATCCATGCTCAGCATCACAGGCACTATACTTTTATGTCATCACAGGTTTGGAAAACCCCATAACCAGATTTGTCTCTTCAAGAAACAAAAGCCAACTTTGTAGTTATAGACAAGACACACACGTTAAGCCAGCTCATATTTTCCTATAGCTTTTCTTTCTAGTTAAGTCTGCAAACTAATTTGGATTAAACTAAAACAGACTTTTGCTCCAAGCATTTTGAAAGTTTAAAGAGTTTGGCTAATTTTGGTTGTCTTTTCAAAATATTTCTTATATGGCTTCATGTCTGTGTCCTGGAAGGGGACCAATATATGCTTAAATCTTTCAAGAAGTTGCTCTTTTCTTCTGCCCAGGATTCTGAAAGGCAGCAAATACGTGGAAGTTGTAAGTCTTTCTGCCTGCTTTCATCAAATGAGATGCCGGACAAAGTTCATTGTCACTAGGATTCAGAGTCATTGGGGGAAAAATGTAGAACACACTGCATTTAAAAAATTGTCATTCTTCTGATATTATAAAATTTAGTATGTACTTAAATCACTTTTTAAGGAAAATGAAAAGACACGTATGTTCCAAGTCCTTTGTCATCTTTGTTCCTCTCTTGTTCATACTCACTGACTTTATTTCTTGCCAGTTAACCTGAAATCACACTATTTTAATTTCTCGTTTAGATTCTGTGCTATCATTGGTACATGGTACTACACAGTGATGCTGTTTAAATGAAGAAATCTACTCTTCTAAAAAATCTTTGCCACTGATGCCACATACAAATACCGTATGGACTAGCTCTCAGAGCCAAAGCAGGAAAAATCGCCAAAGGGTAAAAATAGTTCTTGATATGATGATATGCTGCTAAAAGCCACATGGTGTTTGGGTGCAGTATTTCACAGTCAAACAATCATAATTTCATGCCTAAAATGTGCATGTTATTTCAGGAAAATACAAAATCTGAGCATTGCACATTTGCTACAGAATGACCAGTGAGTGTTGCTATAATGATTTGTTTTTCTTTTACAAATGAATATTTCTTGCTGAGCCTTTTCATGCCATATTGCCTGGGGCGGCAATGGAAGTAAGGACAGACTGAGGTTAGAGTCGGAGGGAGTATTGGGGATGTCTGGTCTTTTCTGCTAAATTTCTGTAATGCTACAAACTAGGTATAGTATAAAAAAAGCTTCCCTTTTTGTTTTCTTTCTTTCTTGAAATGTTAAGTACTGTAGTTCTCATCTTAGAAGAAGAACTGGGCTTTGTGGGGACGGATGGTAAGAGACAGCTTTTCAAAAGCATCGTTTTTATCTTTCTCCGAGAGTACTACGATTCTCATGTGATCTTTAATAAATATTTATGATATGAAACTCTCTCTCCCTTAAAGTTGTAATAAATTTGGAGGGTTCAATTGATCTGAGCCATGGTCATTGAAGTAGAAATACAAGAACATATTATAAATGTTAGTTTCTCTAAAATACTCTTCACAATTTATTTAAGCTATATGATGCTACACAGTCAGACTGAAGAGTGAGAAGGATAGTCAGGTGTAAGGAGAAATCTGTAGGGGGTAAACATTGGAAACAACAAGGAAAGGGAATTAGTATGTGTTTTTTGTCTTGTTTTGTTTTGGTAACATAAATTGTTTATGCAAAGAGGAAAATAACTCCTGACATTATTAAACAAAAGTGGGAGGTTTGTGGCATCCATCAAGCTAGAAAAATATTTAAAGGCCTGAAGACAAAAAATCAAATAAAATAAAACCCAAACCAGTTGAAAGGTTTGACCTTTCAACTCATGACCTCACACTCATGAGGATGGATGATATATCCCAGTATCAATGCAGGGTAAATGAAAACGGATTTGGTTCCTTACCATAATAATAATTAATAACATTATATTCAGCTTACTGTGTGCTAGGACCTTGAAGAAAATAAACTCATTTAATTATTTATTAAAAATTTTATAGGTATTATTACTATACCCATTTTGCAGAGGAGGAAACTGAGGAAGAGAGAAGCTAAGACTCTGTAGACAAACCTTTAGAACATTAGCCAGTAAGTGTAAGTTGGATGACTAAGAAGAGTTGGGAACTGTGGCTAAAGGTACAGAGACACAATCTGCTGTCATGAGGTCAACTAGAACTAATGAAAGAAATTACTAAGTGTTGTATTAACAAAAGAAGACTATGTAAAAATTAAATACTAATATAATTAAGTGATGTTACTCTGTACACTTGTCTTCTACCTCAACTTAATAGTTTGTAGCCCCAGAGGCAATATGTTTTTGAACTGAAGAGGATCTTAAAGGTCATCTAGTTCAGTGAAACAACATTTTTTTCTGATAGAAACTCAATGAAGGACAACACTCACTTGCAGGGCACATCCTGATATGAAGAAACTGAAAGCTGGAGCGATTAGCTCAAGACTTCATAGATAATTAGTAGTAGGATAAAAGCTCCAAATCAGCTGTTCTGACTGCCAGATCAAGTTAAATATATGCATGGTGAGGAATGGGGAAGAAAAGACGGTATCTCTGCGGCCATACAGCTAAAATGCATTCTGGGGATATTGATTCACTGTCTATTATGTCTCAAGCATTATAACACATAGAACAGATGTGACTCCAATTTTCATAGATCCTATAGCTAGCAAAGGAAATGGGTCAGCAACAATACAGTAAGCCCTTATCCATGGTTTCACCTGAGGTTTCAGTTACCTGCAGTCAACTGTGGTCTGAAAACATTAAATGGAAAATTCCAGAAATAAACAATTCATAAATTTTTAAATCATATGCCGCTTTGAGTAGCATGATGAAATCTCCGACCATCCTGCTCTTTCCTACCCGGAACATGAATTATCCCTTTGTCCAGCATATCTACATGGTATATACTACCTCCCAGTTGGTTTACATTATCTGCTCCTGACATCCAGCTGACATTGTCAGGGCTCAGTGATTCAGGATCACCCAGAGCAGATGATCCTCCTTCTGATACATCATCAGAAAGTCAAGAGTAGTCTAATGCTGTGTGACAATGCCGCTGTCATTCACCTCACTTCATCTCATTATGTACCTACTTTATCATCTCACATCATCTCATGAAGAGGGGTGAATTCAACAATAGATATTTTGAGAGAGAGAGATCACATTTGCATACCTTTTATTACAATATATTTTTATTATTATTCTATTTTATTAATTATTATTAATCTCTTACCATGCCTAATTTATAAAATAAGCTTTATAATAGATATGTATATTTAGGAAAAGAGCATAATATTTATAAGTTTTTGTGTTATCTGGGGTTTCAAGCCTCCACTGTGAGTCTTGGAATTTATTCCTTTTGAATAAGGGAGGACTGCTGTAAGGTTGTAATAGAAGAGGATGCTTTCAGATCGTGGAGAACAGGTGCCAAATCTGGACTCAAAGACTTTGGGGAAAGTTTCGAAAACGTTTACTGAATAAATGGATAAAAGTTTGTCAGGAGTAAAATTAGAGGGAAAAAAGATTCAGCCAGACCTAAAAAAGAGAGCATTGCATAGATGAGCAACTTTTAAGAAAGTGTTGTTTGAGTTCATTCCAGAGTCTCATGGCAAGTGGGAAAGGTGAAGATAAAAGGGTAGGCAGGTGCCAGTTTTTAAAGAGCCTTTAGTACAGTATTAAGCAGTTTGAAATTTATCTCAAGGACTTTGAAGAGTTTTTAACAAGAAATTGGTATTTAACAGATTTACGTTTTAGCAAAATCACCCAGTCTGTAGTGTGAGTAGACGCATGACAAAGAAACTAGTATAAGAGATATTTAGCAATAATCCAAGTGAGAGAAAAAGTGTCTTGCTGTTTTGGTAAACACATGCATATGGAGGGGAATGGATGGATTTGAGAGGTTTGAGGGGCAGAATGGTAAGCATTGTGCTAATTAAGTATAGTATGAATGGTGAGAGAGCAAGATGTAAAAATCAAAACCATGCTAAACTTTATAGTTTGTCCCTTTATCTATCCTGGTACATAACAGTGACATTTGCCAATTTTGGAAACAATGAAATGTGGATTTTTAAATGTAATTCTCAGAGGAGGAAACTAACCAGAAATAGACATTTTAAACAACAACAACAACAAAAATTCCAAAAGGGTAGTGTGACAGAAGTCAAGAGAAGAGAATTTTAAAGAGATAGTGATCAGCAGTGTCAAATGCAGTGGATAGGACAAGAAAATTTACAGTGAAAAGAGTTCACTGACTATCAGTTGAAAACTTGATGAGAGTAATTTTAATGATGGGGCATAACAGTTGATGAACTGGAGGAGACTCAGTGAGTTGCCAAAAGAATATTCCACTCAAACATACTGCTGCAGGAAGACAACCAAATGATAGCTCCAGGTGCTGCACTGCTGGATTCACCACTGTCGGAGCAGAGTCCATATTTACCATTGACTGCCTATCGCCAATGACTGAACACAGTGAGGGTGTCTTAGTCCGTTTTCTGTTGCTATAACAGAATACCTGAGACTGCATAATCTGTAAAGAAGAGTTTTATTTTGGCTCATGGTCCTGGAGACTGGGTAGTTCAAGAAGCATGGTGCTGGGGTCTGGCAAGGGTCTCCTAACTGCATCATAAAATCGTGGGTGATATCACACAGAAAAAGCATGTGAGAGAGAGACAGGACAAGAAGGCTGACCTGTTTTATAACAACCAGCTCTCACAGGGACTAATTAAGTCCTATGAGAACTAATTCACCTGGTGGAAACTAATCCATTCTCACAAGAAAGACATGAATCTGTCTTAACAACCTAATCACCTCTTAAATGTTCTACCTCCCAACACTGTTATATTGGCAATTAAATTTCAATATGAATGTTGGCAGAGACAAAGCACATCCAAACCATAACATTCCACTATCCCACTACAACTCATGTCCTCTTTATATGCCAGATGTGATCATTCCATCCCAATAGTTCCCAAAGTCTTAATTTGGTCTGGCACCAACACAAAGGTCTAAGGCGTCATCTAAGACTCAAGGCAAACTCTTTCCGACTATGAGCCTGTAAAACCAAAAACCAAGTTATCTACTTCTGAAATACAAAGGCAGAACAGGTATAGGTTAAACATTCTTATTCCAAAAGGGAGAAATAAACAGGAAGAAAGGAGTAACAGGCCCTAAGGAATCATGAAACCCAGCAAGGCAGACATTAAATCTCACAGCTCCAAAATAATCTTCCACTCCATGTGCCATTTCCTGGACACAATATCTTAAAACTGTGCTATTGTCTGAGACTCTTCCTAACCAATCCTTCTTCCTTCAATCTCTCCTTCACAGAGATCCTCCTCACAGTGTGAAGGGTTTCCTCACCGATTCATGATCCCTCCGCTTTCTCTTTTGCAGGTATTTTCTCAGACATCTCAACGCACATTAAGTCTTTTCTTGGTATCTGCTCCTCTAAAATTGCAAACTAATGCTGAACGCTATGAATATTTGTCTCCTCCAACCGTGCATTGAAATTTGATCCCCAACGTGGAAACATTGAAAAGTGAGGTCTCTAAGAGGCAATAGAAAATGAGGGTTCTGCCCTCAGGAAAGAATTAATCAATTCAGGGTTTAATGGGTTAATAAGTGAATGAGCTATGATGGGAGTGTGACTGGTGGGTATAGAAGAAAAGGAAGAGAAACCTGAGCTAGTACACTCATTCTCCTCACCATGTGATATCCTGTGCTGCCTTGGGACTCTGCAGAGATTCCCTGCCAACAATAAGGGTATCATCAGATGTGGCCCCCTTGATCTTGGATTTCTCAGACTAAGACATTTAGGAATCAATAAGAGGTGAAAACTGGAGACATTATCATGCAAAGAACATTAGCCAGAAGTGTGGTTATGGGGAAGGAGAGACCATAAAATGAGTAGAGGAGATTCTCTGAGAAGTCACAAAGGCTAGAATCTGGAGGCCAGCAGAAATGGTAGCCTTAGCAAAAGGAGAACGCTCATTTTCACAAAACGGGGAGGAAAGTAGGATAAAGATGCAGGTGATTTTATAGGTTTAGTGGTAGGATATTAAGGCAATTGTTACTTCCTGGCTTTTAAAAATTCTATGAATTAGGAGGTGAGGCATCCCTTGAGAGGGAAGGGGAAGATTGAGCATTGGAAGTAGAAAATAGACACTGTGGTCCCACTCAATGTAGATTGAGCATTGAGAGAGCGCAAACCAAGAAACAGCAGGACTCCAGGGCAACTTCAAGGATCAAGTTAAATTTGGTTGGTTGCTTTTATCTTTCCAAAATGAGCACAGTAGTTTTGTTACAGGGTGATAGAAGGCTGAAAGTTTAATTTTAATTTTAATTTCCTTGTTTTCAACATTGTTCTGACTACATCCATGTCACTATCCTTTGCTGTTTGGACACTTGAAATGAAAACATTTCTCTGAGATTTCAAACTAGAGTAAGAGTTGTTTCAAGACATCTGGTTTCTTTAAAACTCTTGAGAGTCCCTTTAATAGTAGTAGAGAGACTCTCTCACTTTAGTATAAATAGTGCTACCTGATTTCTAGTTTTGACTAACCAAAATGCTGAAACGATAAAAAGATATCTTTGATTTCTTCTCACGTTTCCATTGGATATGTCTCCTGAGACATTTGTGTTCTCTAGGTGCACCTACTTCCTATATTATGCCTGCCATATAGTCCCACCACTCATAAATAATGAAAATTCAAAGTGAGCCCATGAGGGCTAATATTTCACCACGTTGGTAGCCTGAATATACATTATTTTGTTTGTAATTATTGTTTTCTAAGACATCACATTTGTAGTTTTGGATAAAGGAATGGAGAAAAAAAGTGAAAATCTGATGTATCCTACAGCAAAAAAAAGTAATCCTTACTAACAAACTGGTTATATAAGATTCAGAGATATAACTATGAGTTTTATTTTTTCTGAAATAAATACAAAGACAAAATGATTAACTATGATATTGACATTGGATGTTGCTTTATTGTACACAGAAAAATGTGAATATCAGTTTCTTAATTTTATTTTTTAAATTCCATTGGCAAAATTGTTTGTAGATTGAAGTGCTATAAAGAATTTTAGAGTAAAAATGTATTTTTAACTGTTAATTATACACAGCATTTGCTGGAAATTCCATCACCTGGAAGCACAATCAAACATGAAAATCGACTTTGGTCTGTTCCCACAAAGAAGAAGAGAGTGAAAGCAATGTTCCAAAATAAAATAACAGAAAATGATAGTAATTAAGAAATGAAACAATTCTAATAGTATTAACTACATTCTAAGAATCACTAGTATTAATGAAGCTTTTATAGCTATAAATATTCTTTGAAGTAATGAAGCTTTTTTAGCTACAAATATTCTTTATACATATATATATTCTACTCTCCAATCCTTTCTGTGAAAATCATTTATTTGGTTGCTACTACATTCATAAAGGTCTCCTACGAAATGGAGGAGACAAGATAATACAAATTCACACTTTCTTCTTTGAGGAAATTTCTGAATACACTGATGATTTATAATCATTATTATATTTTATATAAGATCCTTATAAAAATACTATAGAAAATATATTACTTTCATGAACACCAATGTATTTATTTTCATCTTGCCTTTCTTTGAACGTGAAGGAGACACCTTTAGTATTTTCATTTTTTTTTTTAAGAGAGATGCATATTTTTCATTTTAGCAAATTATTTTCTAGTCCCAGAAGAAACACAGGAAACTGCAATTAGGCAGAATTTCCCGGAATTATTTTGTGTGTGTGTGTGTGTATGTGTGTATGTGTGTACGTGTGTGTGTATGTGTGTATATATACGTACTTTTACAATTTTATATACATATTATATATAACTACATATTTGAATATGTATACTATTGTATATATGTATACAATTGTACATATGCATATAATATTTTACATACATATATTCACACATATATATGCATATATGTAAACATACATAAACATTAAGTGTCAAGACAACTGATATGAGAAATATTTTAAAAAGTAACCTTCAAGGTAAAAAGTAAGTTTATCCTAATGATCTAAACCATCAATACCTACAGTACTTTGTAAGTTACGGCTCAGAGATTTTCATGAGTATAAGGCACCATGAGACCATCAAGATTTTCTGAGTAATTGAAAAAAATTAAAAAAAACCTTAATACTTAATGTGGGTTCTATAGAATGCATATTATACTTATTTCTTAATAATCCATGCATTAAGTATATGTTAGTTTTTAATTAACTATAACCTCATTTTCAAATTATTTTGCTTAAATGGCCATTTATAAACAGCATTTTTAATGGATTTTTCCTTCTTCAAAAACAGAAAAATACATTTAATATCATGCCAGAAATGTAAATTGGATAATATAGACAATATTAAAGCCTTACTGTTTTGTATGTATCAGACATTTTAATCATCATCATCATCATCATATCTTTTAGGAATTCAGTTTAAATTTTCAAAAACAGTTATTCTGTAACTACCAATTTTTAACTTTTATGTTTAAAGCTTGGAGATTAATGGTGGTTTTGAATAGCAACAGAAAACTTAGAAGCTCATAAGCCAGCTTCTATATTCATGCCTTACACTTATGTAACTTATTTACCTTTTATAGGTTCATTTTGATTGCTGTGGTTCTTGACACGTCTGATTTTTTTGTTACAAGTAGTTTTAACACGTTTATAACTTTTAATACATGAATGAATTCAGTTTGTATTCAAATTTAACACAATTATGAATAAATAATGTAGGCACTTTCTTAAATCACTATATACTTACAGTGGAGGATTCACCATTTCATGCCTAAATGTTAAGGAAATTTTTATAGTTATTCTCTTTATAATGACTGTAATTATGACAAAAAAAAAAAAGGGTTGAACCTTTGTGAATACCATTGAATAGCAATGTTTTCCCTAGTGATTTCTAGATAAACCCATTTCTCCCTTGGACTCTAACACCCTGCGATTTTTATTTTCTTTCAAAAAAATCACACTTATTGGGACTTTGGTACCTTGAAACTTGGTCAAACTTCATGAGAAAATAACCTAAGAAATCATTCTCAAAATTTAGATGCACACTATTTTTAAATTAGACTTGAGAGTGACAGGCAAGTCACTTACAGGGAAAACCTCAGAAGGGGAGGAAAAGCCTGGGGCCATAAGCAGCTGAATGCCCCAGGCAATCTGTAAGTACAGAACTGGTCTGTGAACTTATGCTGGGAGTGCATCTCACTGGACAGATTTGCTTGCTGGAGATTTTTTTTTTTTTCTTTTCCTGGTTTCGAATCAAGATAGAAAAATCATTTTGCTATGACAGTATTTAAAAAAAGAAGTCAGGCAAGACTTAAGTAGTGAGGTGTATATTCTTCTCTCAGTATGTGCCTGAAACTCCCATCGACACTGACAGTAGTTATGCAGATGCATGCAGAAGAAAATAGACCCCTTTTAACATTAAACATCAGATTTGGGTTTCCCCAGAGAACACTGGTTACTGAAGTGGCTGTGAATGATGCATTCTCACAGAATGTTTCAGCCATAAATCAATCCTGAATCATACTTTTCCTAGAGTTCTTTTTTACTCATTTGAAATCCTGGTGTATTATGCATGCACTGACTCTATTTCAGACTGAGCCTAAATACATTTACCAAAATAAGATTCAAATAATTAAATGTGACTTTTATAATTGTTTTCCTCTGAAGATCCAGAGCCTAATCTGGCTCTGCTTAATCATTTTAATTTGACTTTTAATACAGTGTCAGTTTATTTAGTTGGAATTAGTTTTCTATTTCTCTCCTTTTTGTAAGCGCTGCCTGTTTACTTAACAATATTTGGCTTTGCCTAATGATATGTACAGAAGACAGTGCTAAGTGGAACATCAGCTGTTTACATCAGCTCTAACAATTAATGCATGTTAATTTTTAATTACACTGATTGTACTAGAGGCAGAATGTATGTTTCTTCACAGAACAGATGTACTAGTCAGCTTGGCTGGTGAACATGCATATCGATCAGATGTTGATGCTGCCAGCAATTCAGCAAAGTCTGCTAAGAGTGTCGGCTTCTAATGTACTTACAAGTTTACGGCTTAGAGTCCTGGTAGAGGCAATACAACTCGATGCTATATCCTCTAATGTTTACAGATAATCACAGTATGTCTGTTTTGTGGTTAGCATTCTACAGCGTATGATTAGAAGACTGACTAGGTATGAGGGGATCCAAAGGTGTCATTGCCTGTGGACTGCTTTCTCCATTATTATTTGCTGCAATCTCTTCAAAGATTTTTTGTTTTTAACCCATGTTTCTTTTCCTGTGTTAATACTAGATCTCTAACACTGATGACCACTCTTCCTTCAAGGAGATTGTAAAAAGCAATATAATTACTTGCAAAGAAATCTGTCTCCATTGAACATCATCACTAAAGCTAGACGGGAAATACATAGAAAATGCCAGCAGCTAAAGAGCAGACAGTTGACAGGCTTTCAGTCAATGGCCAATCAGTCAAGAAGCATTTATTGAATGTTTCAATATTTTGAGCATTTCACTAAGTACTACGGGTTACCTTGTCATGAGGGGTAAAAAGAGGTCTAAAAGACCTTTGCCCTTAGGGAACTCATAATATTACTCATAACTCACATGAAAAATAAGACTCATATGCACAAAACAAAGAAATTGTTTTGTAAACTACAGTATATATGCTCTAGTTGATAACATGTAGTTGGTAATGTATACACTCAGAATGTAGGAAATGCTTTATGATAGAGATGAACTAGAGTAGAACTAGTGTTGTTTACCCAAAATTATAGTTTGAATATTGATATGATTTGGCTGTACATCTCTACCCAAATCTCATCTCAAATTATAATCCTCACATGTCGAGACAGGGACCTGTAATCCCCATGTGTAGAGGGAGGGAGGTGATTGGATTATGAGGGTGGTTTTTCCCATGCTGTTCTCATAATAGTAGTGAGTTTTTATGACATCTGATGGTTTTATAAATGTTTGACAGTTCCTCCTTCACATGCTTTCTCTCACCTGCTGCCATGTAAGATGTACCTGCTTCCCCTTCTGCCATAATTGTAAATTTCCTGAGACCTCCCTAGCCATGGGGAACTGTGAGTCAGTTAAACCTCTTTTCTATATAATTTGCCCAGTCTTGGGAAGTTCTTTATAGCAGTGTGAAAATGGACTGATAGAATAAATTGGTACTGCAGAGAAAGGGGTACTGTTAAAAGGATACTTGAAAATTTGGAGGCAACTTTGGAACTGGGTTATGGGCAGAGGTTGGCACAGTTTGGAGGGCTCAGAAGAAGACAGGAAGATGTAGGAAAGTTTGGAGCTTCCTAGAGACTTGTTGAATGGCTTTGACCAGAATGCTGATAGTGACATGCACAATGAAGTCCAGGGTGAGGTGGCATCAAATGAAGATGAGGAACTTATTGGGAACTGGAGCAAGGGTAAGTCTTGCTGTGCTTTAGCAAAGAGACTGGTGGTGTTTTGTTCCTGACCTAGATGTCTGTGGAACTTTGAACTTGAGAGAGATGATTTAGGGTATCAGGTGGAAGAAATTTCTGTTTTTGTTGGAAAGGCATGATTGCTCTTGAAATGTGAAAAGACATGAGATTTGGGAGGGGCCAGGGTTGGAATGATGTGGTTTGACTCTGCATCCCTACCCAAATTTCATCTCGAATTGTAATCTCTATGTGTCAAGGGAGGGAGTTGACTGTATCATGGGAGCAGTTTCCTCCATTCTGTTCTCATGATAGTAGTGAGTTCTTATGAGATCTGATGGTTTTATAAGTGTTTGATGGTTCCTACTTCACATGCTTTCTCTCTCCTGCTGCCATGTAAGGTGTGCCTGCTTCCACTTTTGCCAAGATTTTAAGTTTCCTAAGGCCTCCCCAGCCATGAGGAACTGTGAGTCAATTAAACCTCTATTATTTATAAATTACCTAGTCTCAGGACGTTCTTTATATCAGTATGAAAATGAACTAATACACATATAAATGTATTAAGCAGTATTTTTTAAACTACTTTGCCAAACTCTTCTACATCATTCTACAGATAAGAATATCAAGGTAGGTGGGGGCGGAGCAAGATGGCCGAATAGGAACAGCTCCAGTCTCCAACTCCCAGCGCAAGCGACACAGAAGACCGGTGATTTCTGCATTTTCAACTGAGGTACTGGGTTCATCTCACTGGGGAGTGCCGGACGATCGGCGCTGGTCAGCTGCTGCAGCCCGACCAGCGAGAGCTGAAGCAGGGCGAGGCATCGCCTCACCTGGGAAGCACAAGGGGAAAGGGAATCCCTTTTCCTAGCCAGGGGTACTGAGACACACAACACCTGGAAAATCGGGTAACTCCCACCCCAATATTGCGCTTTAAGCAAACAGGCACACCAGGAGATCATATCCCACACCTGGCCGGGAGGGTCCCACGCCCACGGAGCCTCCCTCATTGCTAGCACAGCAGTCTGTGATCTACCTGCAAGGCAGCAGCGAGGCTGGGGGAGGGGCGCCCGCCATTGCTGAGGCTTAAGTAGGTAAACAAAGCTGCTAGGAAGCTCGAACTGGGTGGAGCTCACAGCAGCTCAAGGAAACCTGCCTGTCTCTGTAGACTCCACCTCTGGGGACAGGGCACAGCTACACAACAACAACAACAAAAAAGCAGCAGAAAGCTCTGCAGACGCAAACGACTCTGTCTGACAGCTTTGAAGAGAGCAGTGGATCTCCCAACATGGAGGTTGAGATCTGAGAAGGGACAGACTCCCTGCTCAAGTGGGTCCCTGACCCCTGAGTAGCCTAACTGGGAGACATCCCCCACTAGGGGCAGTCTGACACCTCACACCTCACAGGGTGGAGTACACCCCTGAGAGGAAGCTTCCAAAGCAAGAATCAGACAGCTACACTCGCTGTTCAGAAATATTCTATCTTCTGCAGCCTCTGCTGCTGATACCCAGGCAAACAGGGTCTGGAGTGGACCTCAAGCAATCTCCAACAGACCTACAGCTGAGGGTCCTGACTGTTAGAAGGAAAACTATCAAACAGGAAGGACACCTACACCAAAACCCCATCAGTACATCACCATCATCAAAGACCAGAGGCAGATAAAACCACAAAGATGGGGGAAAAGCAGGGCAGAAAAGCTGGAAATTCAAAAAATAAGAGCGCATCTCCCCCTGCAAAGGAGCGCAGCTCATCGCCAGCAACGGATCAAAGCTGGACGGAGAATGACTTTGACGAGATGAGAGAAGAAGGCTTCAGTCCATCAAATTTGTCAGAGCTAAAGGAGGAATTACGTACCCAGCCCAAAGAAACTAAAAATCTTGAAAAAAAAGTGGAAGAATTGACGGCTAGAGTAATTAATGCAGAGAAGGTCCTAAACGAAATGAAAGAGATGAAAACCATGACAAGAGAAATACATGACAAATGCACAAGCTTCAGTAACCGACTCGATCAACTGGAAGAAAGAGTATCAGCGATTGAGGATCAAATGAATGAAATGAAGCGAGAAGAGAAACCTAAAGAAAAAAGAAGAAAAAGAAATGAACAAAGCCTGCAAGAAGTATGGGATTATGTAAAAAGACCAAATCTACGTCTGATTGGGGTGCCTGAAAGTGAGGGGGAAAATGGAATCAAGTTGGAAAACACTCTTCAGGATATCATCCAGGAGAACTTCCCCAACCTAGTAGGGAAGGCCAACATTCAAATCCAGGAAATACAGAGAACGCCACAAAGATACTCCTCGAGAAGAGCAACTCCAAGACACATAATTGCCAGATTCACCAAAGTTGAAATGAAGGAAAAAATCTTAAGGGCAGCCAGAGAGAAAGGTCGGGTTACCCACAAAGGGAAGCCCATCAGACTGACAGCAGATCTCTCGGCAGAAACTCTCCAAGCCAGAAGAGAGTGGGGGCCAATATTCAACATTCTTAAAGAAAAGAATTTTAAACCCAGAATTTCATATCCAGCCAAACTAAGTTTCAGAAGTGAAGGAGAAATAAAATCCTTTACAGATAAGCAAATGCTTAGAGATTTTGTCACCACTAGGCCTGCCTTACAAGAGACCCTGAAGGAAGCACTCAACATGGAAAGGAACAACCGGTACCAGCCATTGCAAAAACAAGCCAAAATGTAAAGACCATCGAGGCTAGGAAGAAACTGCATCAACTAACGAGCAAAATAACCAGTTAATATCATAATGGCAGGATCAAGTTCACACATAACAATCTTAACCTTAAATGTAAATGGACTAAATGCTCCAATGAAAAGACACAGACTGGCAAACTGGATAAAGAGTCAAGACCCATCAGTCTGCTGTATTCAGGAGACCCATCTCACACGCAGAGACATACATAGACTCAAAATAAAGGGATGGAGGAAGATTTACCAAGCAAATGGAGAACAAAAAAAAGCAGGGGTTGCAATCCTAGTCTCTGATAAAACAGACTTTAAACCATCAAAGATCAAAAGAGACAAAGAAGGCCATTACATAATGGTAAAGGGATCAAATCAACAGGAAGAGCTAACTATCCTAAATATATATGCACCCAATACAGGAGCACCCAGATTCATAAAGCAAGTCCTTAGAGACTTACAAAGAGACTTAGACTCCCATACAATAATAATGGGAGACTTCAACACTCCACTGTCAACATTAGACAGATCAACAAGACAGAAAGTTAACAAGGATATCCAGGAATTGAACTCATCTCTGCAGCAAGCTGACCTAATAGACATCTATAGAACTCTCCACCCCAAATCAACAGAATATACATTCTTCTCAGCACCACATCGTACTTACTCCAAAATTGACCATATAATTGGAAGTAAAGCACTCCTCAGCAAATGTACAAGAACAGAAATTATAACAAACTGTCTCTCAGACCACAGTGCAATCAAACTAGAACTCAGGACTAAGAAACTCAGTCAAAACCGCTCCACTACATGGAAACTGAACAACCTGCTCCTGAATGACTACTGGGTACATAACGAAATGAAGGCAGAAATCAAGATGTTCTTTGAAACCAATGAGAACAAAGATACAACATACCAGAATCTCTGGGACACATTTAAAGCAGTGTGTAGAGGGAAATTTATAGCACTAAATGCCCACAAGAGAAAGCAGGAAAGATCTAAAATTGACACTCTAACATCGCAATTAAAAGAACTAGAGAAGCAAGAGCAAACACATTCGAAAGCTAGCAGAAGGCTAGAAATAACTAAGATCAGAGCAGAACTGAAGGAGATAGAGACACAAAAAACCCTCCAAAAAATCAATGAATCCAGGAGTTGGTTTTTTGAAAAGATCAACAAAATTGACAGACCACTAGCAAGACTAATAAAGAAGAAAAGAGAGAAGAATCAAATCGACGCAATTAAAAATGAAAAAGGGGATATCACCACCGACCCCACAGAAATACAAACTACCATCAGAGAATACTATAAACACCTCTACGCAAATAAACTGGAAAATCTAGAAGAAATGGATAATTTCCTGGACACTTACACTCTTCCAAGACTAAACCAGGAAGAAGTTGAATCCCTGAATAGACCAATAGCAGGCTCTGAAATTGAGGCAACAATTAATAGCCTACCAACCAAAAAAAGTCCAGGACCAGATGGATTCACAGCTGAATTCTACCAGAGGTACAAGGAGGAGTTGGTACCATTCCTTCTGAAACTATTCCAATCAATAGAAAAAGAGGGAATCCTCCCTAACTCATTTTATGAGGCCAACATCATCCTGATACCAAAGCCTGGCAGAGATACAACAAAAAAAGAGAATTTTAGACCAATATCCCTGATGAACATCGATGCAAAAATCCTCAATAAAATACTGGCAAACCGGATTCAACAACACATCAAAAAGCTTATCCACCATGATCAAGTGGGCTTCATCCCTGGGATGCAAGGCTGGTTCAACATTCGCAAATCAATAAACATAATCCAGCATATAAACAGAACCAAAGACAAGAACCACATGATTATCTCAATAGATGCAGAAAAGGCTTTTGAGAAAATTCAACAGCCCTTCATGCTAAAAACGCTCAATAAATTCGGTATTGATGGAACGTACCTCAAAATAATAAGAGCTATTTATGACAAACCCACAGCCAATATCATACTGAATGGGCAAAAACTGGAAAAATTCCCTTTGAAAACTGGCACAAGACAGGGATGCCCTCTCTCACCACTCCTATTCAACATAGTGTTGGAAGTTCTGGCTAGGGCAATTAGGCAAGAGAAAGAAATCAGGGGTATTCAGTTAGGAAAAGAAGAAGTCAAATTGTCCCTCTTTGCAGATGACATGATTGTATATTTAGAAAACCCCATTGTCTCAGCCCAAAATCTCCTTAAGCTGATAAGCAACTTCAGCAAAGTCTCAGGATACAAAATTAATGTGCAAAAATCACAAGCATTCTTATACACTAGTAACAGACAAACAGAGAGCCAAATCATGAATGAACTTCCATTCACAATTGCTTCAAAGAGAATAAAATACCTAGGAATCCAACTTACAAGGGATGTAAAGGACCTCTTCAAGGAGAACTACAAACCACTGCTCAGTGAAATAAAAGAGGACACAAACAAATGGAAGAACATACCATGCTCATGGATAGGAAGAATCAATATCGTGAAAATGGCCACAATGCCCAAGGTAATTTATAGATTCAATGCCATCCCCATCAAGCTACCAATGAGTTTCTTCACAGAATTGGAAAAAACTGCTTTAAAGTTCATATGGAACCAAAAAAGAGCCCGCATCTCCAAGACAATCCTAAGTCAAAAGAACAAAGCTGGAGGCATCACGCTACCTGACTTCAAACTATACTACAAGGCTACAGTAACCAAAACAGCATGGTACTGGTACCAAAACAGAGATATAGACCAATGGAACAGAACAGAGTCCTCAGAAATAATACCACACATCTACAGCCATCTGATCTTTGACAAACCTGAGAAAAACAAGAAATGGGGAAAGGATTCCCTATTTAATAAATGGTGCTGGGAAAATTGGCTAGCCATAAGTAGAAAGCTGAAACTGGATCCTTTCCTTACTCCTTATATGAAAATTAATTCAAGATGGATTAGAGACTTAAATGTTAGACCTAATACCATAAAAATCTTAGAGGAAAACCTAGGTAGTACCATTCAGGACATAGGCATGGGCAAAGACTTCATGTCTAAAACACCAAAAGCAATGGCAGCAAAAGCCAAAATTGACAAATGGGATCTCATTAAACTAAAGAGCTTCTGCACAGCAAAAGAAACTACCATCAGAGTGAACAGGCAACCTACAGAATGGGAGAAAATTTTTGCAATCTACTCATCTGACAAAGGGCTAATATCCAGAACCTACAAAGAACTCCAACAAATTTACAAGAAAAAAACAAACAACCCCATCAAAAAGTGGGCAAAGGATATGAATAGACATTTCTCAAAAGAAGACATTCATACAGCCAACAAACACATGAAAAAATGCTCATCATCACTGGCCATCAGAGAAATGCAAATCAAAACCACAATGAGATACCATCTCACACCAGTTAGAATGGCGATCATTCAAAAGTCAGGAAACAACAGGTGCTGGAGAGGATGTGGAGAAATAGGAACACTTTTACACTGTTGGTGGGATTGTAAACTAGTTCAACCATTATGGAAAACAGTATGGTGATTCCTCAAGGATCTAGAACTAGATGTACCATATGACCCAGCCATCCCATTACTGGGTATATACCCAAAGGATTATAAATTATGCTGCTATAAAGACACATGCACACGTATGTTTATTGCAGCACTATTCACAATAGCAAAGACTTGGAATCAACCCAAGTGTCCATCAGTGACAGATTGGATTAAGAAAATGTGGCACATATACACCATGGAATACTATGCAGCCATAAAAAAGGATGAGTTTGCGTCCTTTGTAGGGACATGGATGCAGCTGGAAACCATCATTCTTAGCAAACTATCACAAGAACAGAAAACCAAACACCGCATGTTCTCACTCATAGGTGGGAACTGAACAATGAGATCACTTGGACTCAGGAAGGGGAACATCACACACCGGGGCCTATCATGGGGAGGGGGGAGGGGGGAGGGATTGCATTGGGAGTTATACCTGATGCAAATGACGAGTTGATGGGTGCAGCAGACCAACATGGCACAAGTATACATATGTAACAAACCTGCACGTTATGCACATGTACCCTACAACTTAAAGTATAATAATAATAAATAAATTAAAAAAAAAAAAAAGAATATCAAGGTAAAACATTTCTCTCTTTTTTTTTTTCTTTTAGTGTATTCCCGCCTATTGTCCTCTAAAATTTCATAAAGAAATCTCTTGGGTCTCTTTTTACTTATGGATAGAAATGATTATCTGATTTAATCATTTTGACACACTGATTAGACTTTAAAAATTCTTATTCTAAACTTAAATGAAAATATAAATGACCAGAAATAGCCAAAGCTATCTTAAATAAGAACAAAGATGAAGGATATACATGACCAGATTTCACAATATATTGTAAAGCTTTAGTAGTCAAGACAGTGTGGTTTGATATAGTTGTAGTTTAAAACACCAAAGCAACTAAGAATTAAGAGTTAGGCCTGCTTATGCCACGACAATTTTGTGAGCATAAGATTGTTTAATAAATAATGCTGGACCAATTCTATATCCATATGAATAAAAATGAACTTTAAAATAGATTCTATACTAGACATAGAGTAATTTAAGAGAGTTTATAGTTGCAAATGTGAAATGTAAAACTATTATGTTTCCAGAAAAAAATATGAGACAATATGTTTATGACCTTGGTGGAGACAAATATTTCTTTAAAAGGGCACAAAAAATTAGCTCTAAAAGAAAAGATTGTTATACTGGAATTCCTTTTAAAATAAATAATTTTGTTCATCAGAAGATGTAATAAAAAGAGTGAAGAGGTAGGTCACAGATTAGGAGAAGATATGCAATGCACATATCTAACACAATATATAAAGAACTCCTAAAAATAAAATAGGAAAAGACAGCCAAACCAGTTTTTTAAAAAAATGGGCAAACAACTCAAAATGGCACCCAAAAAACACTATTCATTTGGCCAACATAGGAAAGATACTTAACATCATTAGTTATAATGGAGATGGAAAATATAATCAGAATGAGATACCATTAAAATGCTACCAGAAGGGCTAAAATTAAAAGAACCTGACAATACCAAAGGTTGCCTAAGTATGTAGCAACTAAAACTCTTATTTATTGCTGGTGGTAGTATATATTGGAACAATATTCCTGGGAAATTGGCAAATATTACTAAAATTAAACATACATATATTTTATGACATGTTTCATTCATAGGAGTATGCTGAGAACAAATGATTATGCTGATTAAAAAGTATTTGATAATTGTTATAAGAGCTTACTTATAGTACCCCCAAACTGAAAATGATCCAAATGACACTGAGGAGAACAATGACTTGTTATGGCATATTCATACCATGAAGTATTATATAGCAATGAAAAAGAAGAAATTATTGCTACACACAACAGCATAATAGTATCTCAGATGCATAATGCTGAGTAAAAGAAGCAGATATCACAAAAGTACCTCTATGTGATTCTCTTTATATGCACATCAACAGGAAGGAAAATGGGAATTCCACTTCTGATATCACTGTGAGGAACTCCATGGGTCCACTCCCTAGTGAAACTTGTAAATATTATAAATAAAAACAACATTGAAGTTTTCAGAAAATTGTATATAGTAAATGAAAAAGAAAAAAAAAACACTTATTCAAAAAAATCTATTATACTTAGTAAAAACTGCAAAAGCCTGGATGTTTCATCACCCCTTTTCCAGATCAGCTGGACAGAAACTCTACTCCAAAGTGGAACAGCCAAGAACACAGGCTTCTCTCTTCTTCCAGCATCAAGTTGGAGGGCTCTCTTCCCTTTAGGTTCAGAACATCAGCATTTTTCATCTTCATCTCAGTTACCTGTTTCTGAATCTAAGCTCTAGATGAGTATGGCTAAGGCATGGAAGACCTCTTTTATTGCCTAGTCCTCACTTATGGAACAAATGATC
The DNA here is from genome assembly GCF_003255815.1 of Theropithecus gelada. Classification (NCBI taxonomy): domain Eukaryota; kingdom Metazoa; phylum Chordata; class Mammalia; order Primates; family Cercopithecidae; genus Theropithecus; species Theropithecus gelada. The sequence continues at coordinate 71,293 of NW_020257633.1, forward strand.
TAGTTTGGGAGTGGTGTCTGGGCATTACCCTTGCCCTAGCTCATGGGATGAACATTTTATAAGAACAAAGGAGGCAAGCCAAAAATACCTAAAAATGCTGCCCCCTTCTTATCCACTGAGTGTTCAGCTCTTCAACTGGGGTGTCACTTAGAAAGAAGCTCATCATTTTCCCTGTCCCAACACCAAACACTGGGTTAATATTTTGTCTGAGAAAACAAGCAAGTCATAGAACAGAGAACTTCAATGGCCACTTTAAATAAAGGAACTTCATTTGCAGCAGAATGCAAAAAAGTCAGGCATTGGAACACTCTCAGGAGGACATCTTAGGTCAAAAGCAATTGACAAGTGATTAACACATTCATGTGAAATATGAGCTATTCTTAGAGAAGCCAGCTTGTTGGAAAGAAATGGAGAAATAGCTTGCAAGAGCCCTTCTGGCGTCAGAACAAATCTCAAACACTGACCTTTGGAACTACACCTTCAAGAAGCCTAAATTTGATTGGATTAGTCTGTGGAACAATTTATGCCCTGGGATATTATTGTAAACAGTTGAACAATGAGCCAGCAACTGCTGGAGCTTAACATCTGGTGTGGTAAGGAGAGATAAAGAGAGCCCAGTAGAAGCCACTGTCAACCCAGAATAACTCTGGGCTTACCAAAGGGTGTATCCCCTGAAAAGCAACATCACACAGACTTCACTAAAACAACCCAGCCAGTTACTAAACAAGTAAAGAAGAAAATATCAATAACAAGCTCTGGAATGGAGAAGAAAATTGCTACAATACATTACCTAAATTGTTTAGTTTCCAGAAAAAAAAAAAAAAAAAAATGAGACATTCAAAGAAACATGAAAGGATGAGCCAAATACTAGAAAAAAAGCAAGCAACCAAAACTGCCAGTGAGAAGCAACAGAAATTGTGTATAATAGAGAAATACTTCAAAGTAGCCCTTATAAATATGTTCAAAGAGCTAAAGAAAACCGTTATTAAGGAAGTAAACTATGATGAATGTGTTACATTAGATAGAGAACATCAACAAAAACATAGAAATTATTTGAAAAATAGAAAAATCTGAAACTGAAAAGTGTAATAACTAAAATGAAACATTTACCAGAGGCGTTCATTTGTAGATTTTAACAGGCAGAGGAAAGAATTAGAAAATTTGAAGACATTAATGAGGAAAAATAAACAATGATTCAGAGGAAATATATGTACAGGTTGAGTATCCCTTATCCGAAATGCTTGGGAACAGAAATGTTTCAGATTTCAGATTTTTTAAATTGTGGAATATTTGCATATACATCATATACATAATGAGATATCTTGGAGACGAGACCCAAGTGTAAACACAAAATTTATTTGTGTTTCATACATACCTTATACACATAGCCTGAAAGTAATTTTGTATAATATTTTTAATAATTTTGTGTATGAAACAAAGTTTCTGTATATTGAACCATCAGAAAGCAAAAGTGTCACTATCTCAGCCACTCATGTGGAAAATCTGTTTTTGTTGTTATCACCATCATTCCTGAATCTGAATTTCTGTGCTATCAATAAGTAATTATTTTCTTATACTTATTCACACATATGTACTTAACAGTAAAAAGTATGATGTACCATTAATAGTGAAAAAATTATGTGTTCATGGTAACTAAGAAGCACAGTAGCAGCACCGGAATACCTGTGTAGGCTGTTAAAAAACAGCAACAGAAAACAACAGCAGGCTTTCAGTCTCCACCTGCAATTCTATGTCTTGATTAAAAGGTTACTGTACAGATGCTGAACGAACTGTGTGTTGTGGGCCTGTGTTTTGACTGTGACCCATCACCGAAGTTAGGTGTGAAATTTTCCACTTATGGCATCATGTCAATGCTCAAAAAGTTTTGGATTTTGGAGTATTAAAGATTTTGAATTTTTTGAATTAAGGATGCCTAGTCTGCACACGTATACACACATACCTACTTAATACATATATAATATATATATACACACACACACATTCATACACTATATGTGTATATAGTATTTTTGGTCTTATAACATATAGAATTGTAATATATTGTCTAATAACAGCACAGAACATGTGGGTTGGATGCAAAGCTGTATTGGACTAAGGAAGTGACTACAAATAAAAACTTGAAACCATGGGAATAAACAAACAGAATCACAAATGATAAATGAGATGGTTAATATAACAAAAGCTATAAATAAATATTTGCTCACCCTTTTTCCCTTAGCCTCTTTAAAGTACATAATACTATATAAAATTATGATTTTAATAAGCATCATTTGGTTTGTAGAAATTATAAGTGTAGTATGTTTAAGAGTAATATCACAAAAGGAGGGAAAGAAAATAATTATATAGGAATAATGTTTTCCTATCTCAGTGAAACTAAGTTTGTATAAAATAAAGACATTTCTTATAAGTTAATATCTATACGATAAGCCTGAAAGCAGCCAATGTGGAAATAACGTAAACAACAGAGTAAAACATTCATTAATAAAAACCTTAAATACTCCCAGGGAAAATATTTACCTGATGCAAAAAAAAAAAAAAAAAGCAGTAAAAGAGGAATAGAGGAGGAAAAAGGCATAGGAGATATAAAAACAAAAAGTAAAATGGCACGTGAAAATCCAATTATGTCAATAGTAACAGTAAATCTTCATGAATAAAATATTCCAATTATTAAGCAGTAATTTTTAGACATGATTAAGAAAACAAGATCTAAGACACTTGAGATTTAAATATATGAATCAACTTAAAAAATAAAAAATGGGAAAAGATTTATGCAAAGAGATAATTAGGAATTGACTATAATAACAATAAACAAAGTAGACTTCAAAACAAATAATGTTACTAGACATAAGGGAAGATATTTGCAATGATAAAATAATCCATCAGGAAGATATGACAATATACATATATATGCACCTAATAACAGAGCACCAAAATACATAAAGCAAAAACTGACAGAAATGAAAGATGAAATAGATAATTGAACACTAATAGAGAACTCAGATGCCCACTTTTCATAACAGATAGATCAAATACACACATCAACAAAAAAGAAGACTTGAACAATATTATAAACAAATGAAATCTAATAGATATGTGTAGAACAGTCCATTCAGTATCAGAATATACATTCTTTTCAAGTACACAGGGAATATTCTTTAAGGTAGCTAATATTTTATGTCATTTTAAAAAACTCAGTACGTTTCAAAGAATAGAAATAATATAAAGTATGTTTTCTGACTACAATAAAATAGTGTCAAAATAACACAAATTAGAGAAGCTTACATATATGTGGAAATTAAACAACTTTTAGTTTAACCATCAACAGAAGAGTGTACATTGGACTCATTAAATAATTTCCATCTCCCACCCCCTCCCACCATTCCACCATTTTAAGTCTCCGATGTCTGTTACTCAACTCAACTCTCTATGACCATGTGTACACATTATTTAGCACCCACCTATGCATGAGAACAAGTCAGTATTTAACTTTTGGTTTCTGATTTATTTCATGTAATATAATGGCCTCTGATTGCATCCATTTTGCTGCAAAAGACATGATTTTATCTTTTTTTATGACTGAATAGTGCTCCATGGTGTATGTGTGTGTGTGTGTGTGTGTGTGTGTGTACATATACACAGCACATTTAGCACATTTTCTTTATCCAATCATCTGTTGATGGACACTTAGGTCAATTTTATATCTCTGCTATTCTGAATAGGGCTGTGATAAACCTACAAGTACATGTGTCTTTTTTTTTTTTTTTTTAAGATTTCTTTTCCCTTGGGTAGATACCAGTAGTGGTATTGCTGGGTCAAATGGTAGTTCTACTTTTAGTTCTTTGAGAATCTCCATACTGTTTTCCACAGAGATTGAACTAATTTGCCTTCCCACTAACAGTGTGCAAGTATTCCCTTTTCTCCACACTCTCACCAACATCTGGGGTTTTTTGACTCTTTGAAAATAGCCATTCTGACTGGTATAAGATGCTATCTCATTGTGGTTTTAATCTGCATTTCTCTATCATTAATGTTGTTTAATGATTTTTCATATGTTTGTTGGCAATATGTATGTCTTTTTTTAAGTAGTGTCTTCATGGTTTTTTTACTCATTTTTAAATGAAGTTATTCATTTTGTTTTTTTCTTCTTCAGTTGTTTGACTTCTTTGGAGATTCTGGACATTTGTTCTTTGTCAGATGCATAGTTTGGAAATATCTTCTCCCATTGTGTAGATTACCTGTTTACTCTGCTAATTATTTATTTTTTTGTGCAGAAGCATTTTCAATTAAGGAAGTCCCATTTGTCTACTTTTGTTGTTGCTGCTGCTTGTGCTTTTGAAGTTTTGGTCGTAAATTTTTGGCTTAGGTCAACATCCAGAAGTTTCTCCTAGGTTTTATTTTAGGAATTTTATAGCTTCAGGTTTTAATTTTAAATATCTAATCATATTGAGTTAATTTTTGTATATGGGGAAAAATAGGAGTCCACTTTCATTTTTCTGCATGTGGCAATCCAATTTTCCTAGCACAGTTTGTTAAATAGGGTATTGTTTCCCCAGTGTACATTTTAGTTGACTTCATCAAAGAGCAGTTGGTCATAGGTATATGGCTTTATTTCTGGGTTCCCTATTTTGGTTCATTGATCTATGTGTCTGTTTTTATATCAATACCATGTTATTTTGGTTAGTATAACCTTATTGTATAATTTAAAATCAGGTAATGTGATGTCTCCAGTTTTATTCTTTTCATTTAGACTTGGTTTGGCTATTCAAGGTCTTGTAGGTTTCAGGTGAGTTTTCTGACTTTGGTATTTTGATAGTAATTTCACTGTATCTGTATCTAGCTTTAGGGAGTATGGTCATTTTAACAATATTGCTTCTTCCAATCCCTGAGCATAGGATGTTTTTTCATTTATTCATCAGTGTTTTGTTGTTTTCCTGGTAGAGACCTTTTACCTCCTTGGTTAAATGAATTTCTAGGTATTTTATTTATTTATTTTTATAGCTATAATACATGGAATTAATTTGATTTTCAGCTTAGTCATTATTAGTGTATAGAAATGTTCCTAATATTTGTACATTGATTTTGTATCCTGAAACTTTACTGAAGTCACTTATGACTTTATCCATTTCCTCTAGGTTTTCTAGTTTGTGAGTGTAGAGCTGTTCATTTGGGTCTTATTTCTTCATATTGACTATGTGTAATTTGATGACTATATGGCATCGTGAAGTCTTTCTTGCGGTGTATCTTGTTAAAGTTCTTTGAGTCTTTATATCTCAATGTCTAAGTCTCTAGCAAGAGTAAAGAAACTTTCAATTATTTCCTCAAAGAAGTTTCCCAAACTTTTTACTCTTTCTTCTCCCTTAGGGATATCTACAACTTGCAGGCTTAATTGTTTTCATAACCCTGTAATACTAAAAGACTTTATTCATTGAAATTTTTTTTTCTTTGTTTTTGTCTCACTGGGTTAATTGGAATGACCTGTCTTCAAGCTCTGGGAAACTTTCTTTTTTTTTTTTTTTTTTTGAGGCGGAGTCTCGCTCTGTCACCCAGGCTGGAGTGCAATGGCCGGATCTCAGCTCACTGCAAGCTCCACCTGCCGGGTTTACTCCGCCTGCCGGGTTTACGCCATTCTCCTGCCTCAGCCTCCCGAGTAGCTAGGACTACAGGCGCCTGCCACCTCGCCCGGCTAGGTTTTTTTTGTATTTTTTAGTAGAGACGGGGTTTCACCGTGTTAACCAGGATGGTCTCGATCTCCTGACCTCATGATCCGCCCGTCTCAGCCTCCCAAAGTGCTGGGATTACAGGCTTGAGCCACCGCGCCCGGCCGGGAAACTTTCTTTCACTTGGTCTAGTTTATTGTTAAAGATTTCAGCAATAGGTTGAAATTCCTTCAACAAATTTTTAAATTCCAGAAGTGTATCTTGTTTTTGGTTTTTAACATCTGTATATTTAGCAAATTTATCATTCATACCTTGAATTATTTTTCTCATTTTTGTGTGTGTTGGTTTTCAACATTCTCTTAGATTTCATTAAGTTTCTTTAAAATAAATATTTAAAATTATTTATCTGATGTTTCAAAAATGTTGTTTTGTTTAGGTTCAATTGTTGGACAGTTAGTATGATCCTTTTGGCATGTTGTAATATTCTGCTTTCTATATATCCAAAATTGTTTCTATGGTTTCTTCTTAACTGGATAAATTATCTCTTCTTATTTTGTAATGTACTTATTGTTTCATTTGGGAAGAAATTTTTTCTTTTCCAGTTGATGATGTGACTATAATGTATGTTGTGTAAGGTCATTTGGGTTTGGTTCTGGGTGCTTTCAGTGGCAAAGACTGTGTAAGTTCCTTGGTTGTAGATAACTTTTGTGTGGTGGCTTTTTTAAATGCTGGCTATAATAGTGATGGACTGGGTGTGTGAGCTAACTCACTGCCTCCTGTGGGGCTGGGATGATGGGGGTCTCAGGAAGCTTATTTTGTTTCCCAGTGCTGTGCACTTGTGTCAGCAGATTTTGTAGTGGGTTGTGCAATTCAACCTCCTGGCCAGTGGGTGGTGTTTAAGGGTAAGAGCTGGTTATAGCAAAAGCAGATGGGATTATGCTTGATCTTTGTTTACTTAGTGAAGCTCTCAGTTGTCTTAGGACATGAACTGGTTTGTGGAATGCACGGTGGCTTGAACTCCCTTTTCAGTCCTTGAGTTGGGGACCAACCTGGGCTGAATTGAACCACCAAGGCTGCCCTTGGAAATCCCAACATCAGCCACAAGCACAAGCCCTGATTAGGACAGCAGGGTCAAATTTATTAAGATCTCTGTAGAGGAGGAGTGGGGCTGCCCCAGCTCCAAGGCCTCGGCAGGCAAAAATGTGATCTGCTCCCTGCCACACCCTTGTCTCAGTGCTTGGGATGTGCAAGTTGGATGGACACTGCTGTCTATCTCCAGGTGGCAGTACAGCCAAGAGCCATGAACGACATTTGCCTTCTGGCTCACTGCTGAAATATCTTCTGTGCAAAATCTCCTCTTTCAGCCCCAAACACTCAGGTTTTTGGCTCTCCTGCTCGCCACTGCAGAAATCTTGCTGTTCATGTAGAGATGATGACAGGCCTCACCTTTCATGCAAGCCTGGGTCCAGTGGGCACATTGCCAGTGGGGATATGGCCATCCCTAGTAGCCCTAGAATGGCCATCCTCTGATGTGTCTTTACCAAACTCTCACAGGTGAAACCAGGGCTGTCTCTGAAGCTGTAGGTAGGGAGAGGAGAAGTTCCTGTCTCCCTCTCCATGTCCATGCCTGAGCACTGAGGCTTTCTGTCCACTGGGATGGAACCATACTCCTTTGTTGCAGAGCCAACCACACCACCCACATCTCTGCTGGAAGTGGCACAGTCATTTTCAGCCTACGAGCAGGAGCTCTCGGGCCAGGAAAGTGTTTGCACTGGTCTCTCTGTGTTCACACTCCCTTAGTATGCTGCTCTTTCCCTTCTCTTTGGAGCAGTCCTCCCTGAGGGCCAGACCACTGGTAATCCTGCCACTTTTCTGGGTCCAGCAAGTCCTGTGTAGCTGTTACAATCAAAGCAGGTGCCAGGGAATGCCTGCAGGGTCTCTGGTGACATGGTGACACAATGGCTGAGGTTTCCTGAGCTGGACACAGTTCCCCAGTGTGTGTACTCAAAGTATAGCAACCACCACCACAGCTTAGATCTAGGGGGAGGGCAAGTGACTTTGCGTGAGTGGTAATCTGGTGTAATGCTCTTAAGAAGTCCCTAAATTGACACTCACAGCAGTGTTTGGGTTTTCAAGGAAAGAGGAGCACTCTTAGTTCAGACACCAGTAGTCTACTGCAGGGGCAAAGGGAGACAATACCACACGTACCTACCCTTTTGATGAAGTAACAAGTCCTTTGGGCTCCCAGCCAATCCCTGCCAGTCTCATGCTTTCTTCTTTGTCTGTGCCCTAGTTTCTTCCTGTGAGTTTTTCACTAGGGTCCATCACTTTCCCCTTGATAACTTTTTTTTTTTTTTTTTCCTGAAGGAAACTGGCATCTGATGTTTCTAGTCAACCATCTTGAAAAGAGAAAGAAAGTTAATCCAATTTTGACAAAGATGCCAAAACCATTCTATGGGGGAAAAATTGTGTTTTAGGTGAATGATATTGAGAAATTGGATATCCATCTACAAAATAATGATATTAGATTCTATCACATCATATATAAAAAGTAACTCAAAAGTTTTTCAAAGACTTAAATGCTAGAGCTAAAGCTAAAACTCTTAGAAGAAACAGCTAAATCTGCACAATTGCAGATATGACAATGGTTTGTTTACATATGGCATCAAAATATGAGCAAAACAATATGAGCAACAAAAGAAAAAGATAGATAAATTGGACTTCATCAAAAATTTTTAAAAAGCCTTGCTTCAAACTATGCTAAATGCCTAAGCTCTTTGAATTTAATATGTAGTGTTTCTGTCCTCCAGCATCTGGAAATCTGCAGATTTGGATGCACAAACAATTAGACATAAGACACAGCATAATGAAGTATTTGTTTTCATAGAGGATCATAGAAGTTCATAAACAGAGGATGAAGAAACACAGAAGACAGAGGAAGGATTTAGTTTTGGGGGCATGTGCTAATGGCCATGAAACAATTCTGAAATGTAAGTAACATTTCAAAAAGCATATGTTTTTGGCCCTTATTTTCTGCTTTTTTCAGTTTATAATGATGATAGAGAACATCAGTTATCATAAATAGCTTTATAGAAGGGTTATAGCTAGTATATATTAGATAATGACTTTACTGTCTTTACTAAATCTAAAAATATATTAAATATATTAAAAGCAACAATAATTAGAATAACATTTTCCTGGTACGATGATGAAGAGACAGATCCATGAATTCATGGTCCAGAAATATATTCAAGTACAGTCAGGCAGTGCATAAAGATGTTTTGGTCAATGACAGATTGCATATAATATGGTGATCCTGTAAGAAGATAAAGGAGCTGACAATTTTCTATCTCTTAGTGATGCTGTAGTCATCATAAGGTTATAGTTCAATTACTTTATTTATAAATAAATTTAGTGTAGCCTAAATATACAATGTTTATAAAGTCTATAATAGTATTCAGTAATATTCTAGGCCTTCACATTTAATCACCATTCATTCTCTAATTCAACCAGACTCCTGCAGGCTCCATTTATGGTAAGTGCCTTATACAGGTATACCATTTTTAAAATCTTGTATACTGTATTTTATGTACTTTCCATATGTTTAAAAATGTTTAGATACACACATACTTGCTATTTGTTAAAACTGCCTACAGTATTTAGTGCAGTAATATGCTTCACAAGTCTGTAGCCTAACAACAACAGGCTGTGCCACATAGCCTAGGTGTAGGCTATAACATCTAGGTTTGTGCAATGCATTCTAGCATGTTTACTCAGTGATGAAATTGTATAACAATGTATTTTGTAGAACATATCCCCATTGTTAAGTGATAAATGAGTGTACATATAGAAATAAAAGTTCTCACACCAGTGGGGAAGAGGTACGTATTTAAATAATTTGTTTTTTGAATAAAAGCATTTTGTGAGAAAAACCTTTAAAACTTGATGTTCAATTTGTCCCTTACAGAATAGGTTATCAGTGGATAAAAGATCTAAGTGTATAACATTCTATCCTAACATAGGTAAATGTGGGAAAAAGACACTGAAATGTTATTTTACCTTTTACTCTGAAATAAGTTACCTAAATTAAATTGAAAATATATGTTAATATTGTCTTTATACTCTTTTTTATTTGACGGGGTCTTTCTCTGTCTCTTAGGCTGGAATGCAGTGGTGCAAGCACAGCTCACTATAGACTTGACCTCCCAGACTCAAGTGATCTTCCCACTTCAGCCTCCCAGGTAGCCAGGACTATAGGCACATGTTACCACACTCAACAAATTGCTTTAAATTTTTTGTAGAGTTAAAGTCTCACTGTGCTGCCCAGGCTGGACTTGAACTCCTAAAGCTCAAGTGATCATTCTACTTCTGGGTCCCAAAGTGCTAAGATTACAAGTGTGAGCCACCATGCTTAGATGTCTTTATACGTTTAATGAAAGTAAATTTTTTATAAGTGTGTCCAAATGCCTAGAAGCTCTCAACATCTCTCACCTGGGCTATTGCCCTGATCAGTTTCCTGATAAATGTTCTCTCTACTTCAGCTTTCGTTCTCATCTCCTATAGTCTACTCCTTATGGTGCAACCTGAATGATCCTTTGTCATGTAAGTCAGATAATGTCATCCCTCTGCTCGAAATCTTCCAGTGGCTTCTCACATCACAGGCTAGCACTCACGGATCCCCTCAGCCTTTGGCCTCTTTGTCATTCTTCACATGCACTTAGTAGGATCCTGCTACATCTGTTGTTCCCCTGTGTGGTTCACTTCCTTACTTTCTTTTAGAGTCTTATTAAATATCATTCTCTCAGAGAGGCCTTTCTTGATTGCTTTATTTAAAGGAGTAGTCCTCTCCCCCAAACACTTTTTTACTCTCTCTCTTGCTTATCCTCATCCTTTGCATGACATATGAATCATATATATGTATTCCTATGTCTCTCTCTCTCTCTATATATATATATAGATAGATATATTTAATTGAGACAGGGTCTCATTCTGTTGACAGGGTCCTTCTCTGTCTCAGGCTGGAGTGCAGTGGTGCAAACACAGCTCACTGCAGCCTCGACCTCTCAGGCTCAAATGATTGTCCCATTTCAGCCTCCTGAGTATCTGGGACTACAGGTTCGCACCAGCACACTGGGATAATTTTTGTAGATATGGGGTTTTGCCATGTTACCCAGGCTGGTCTAAGACTCTAGGGCTCAAGTGGTCCGCCCGCCTTGGCTTCCCCAAATGTTGGAACTATAGGTGTGAGCCACCACTTCTGGCCATTAAACATTGTTTTTAATCCTATATCTGTGGCTCCTAGGAAAGAGGTTGGCACAGTGTAGGTACTCAATGATGAATAGATCTGGGAAAACTAGTAATTTTTGACTAGATAAAATTTCTAAAACTGTTAAGAAAAGCAACATAAGCACAGTCAAAAGATCAATATTAAAGTGGGTAATTTTTTTCAGCCCCACTGATAGAAAAGGGAAATGGAATATAAAAAGAGCTCTTACACATCACTTAGGGAAAAAAAATACATATGTAAATAGGCCATGAAGATAAAAACAATAATAATTGTCATAACTTATAGGATAAGATCTGTAAACTCACTAGTAATCAGGGAAATGGAAGTAGAAATGCCATTTCTCAACATTACGTTTACAGAACAATTAGAAAGTGTGACAGTCTACAGGGTTGGCAAGGATTTGGGAAAGCAGAATACTTACACAGTCTTGATGTCAGGTATTGAGGTACTTTAGTAAAACTAGACTGGAGGACAATTTGGAAATAGTTGTCGACATTTTAAATGTGTATCTATTGTACTTTTAGAAATCTTTATGATGGAAAAACTCAGAAGTACACAGTATTCATTTGACATAGGACTGATCACTCAGTTCCCTGAAATAGCAGAAATATGGACCAATCTATATGTCCTAATGATAAATCCATTTCCTGGGACAGCATGCTTATATATTTATTCAAGCCTCTGTTCAAATATTCCCTCCTACTTTCTTGATCACCCTATCTAATGAAATCTCCAGATTTTGTTTTGTTTCACAATGTGTGTAGAGTACTCAAATATTTTTTAAAAGAAACCTAAGATCACTGTCATGAAAGGATAGTCATATGTTGTCTAGAAAAAAGCAAATCATAGAATGATGTGTTTATATTCTTAATTTGTAGAAAAATCTGTGTGTATGAATGTATTTGTTTTTGTTTAGAAGATACCTGCAAAAATGTAAACCAATCTATCATCAGCCATGGTTCCTTCCAAGGAGTAGAATGGAGGATTTAACTATTTTACTTTACATCCTACTGAACTGATTTATTTTTTAACAAGAAGTATGCATTTATTTGGCATTTAAAAATATCAAAGAACAACAAAATGCTGACTTAACTTTAAAATAGATGGCAAAACTTATAATTATGGATATCCTTTAACAATTTCAAAAGAGAGTTGATGTTTGAGATTATAAATTTATTCCAGTAAATTTTCTCTCCAGAGAATAAGTGAGTGAACTAGGGAGAAAATGTGCTCATGAGTGCAGTGGATACACTTGTGAGCATGCACAAAGGTGTATGCATGTGATTCGTTGCTTCTTACTCTATTCCTACTTAAGAGGTTTGGGGCATTTTGGGTCCAAAGACAGAGGAGTTGTAATATTCATAGGGAAGAAGGGCACTCTAACGTTTTCAATTTTTATTCCTATACCCAGCATCTCCCTATCATCACAAAAGCTATATTTTTAATAGAAAAGGTGAGAGTTGACAAGTGTTCAGTATTTCAGTAAGGCTCTATTAATTTCCAGAACTGACATTACAATCTATGTTTTCTCCAGATTGCTTTTCTGTACTTACCTATATGAAAATTACTTTGTGCCAATACATAGTATATTTTTAAGTCAGTTTAAAAATATTAAGGATTTAATGTGAAATTTTCATTCTCCTTGATATGTATTCATAACATATTTTCTGAGTTTCTTACTAGAACTGAAGTAGAACCTTTGAAACACCCTTTAGGTTAACAGCCTAGTTTGTAATCTATAACAACAAATGGTATTAATGAGGTAAGAACTCCACTACATCTGTTTCTATTATTAAGATTGCTACTGATACTAATAATAATTATTATTATTGCTAACATTTATTGAGTGCTCAAAATATACCAGAAACTATTCCAAGTGGCTCTTGTGATAACTCAATATGTGTGTAAAGATTTAGAACTGTGATTGATGCACATTAAATGCTCACAAATGTTAACTACTATTATTACATACAATAATATAAAAACTAATACTATTGTGCATAGGAGAAAACTAAGAATATTTAAGTAACTTTTCCAGGGTCATGCTTCATGCTGTTAACAAATGACGTTACTAAGATTTGAACCGAGGTTGTATGACTCCTGTCCATATTCTTAACATTAATTCCACATTTATTTTCAGCAAAATAAATCTTACATGCTACATTGTGTCATGCAAATGATGTATATTATTTGAACCTTAAATTAAGATAGGAGCAGCAAGAACACTGAGAAAAATTAGTTCTTTTGCTATATTTTGCCAGAAAATTCCAAAAAAGTCAAAGAACTCAGGCCTCTAAACATTAAAATAAATTATTCTAACCCAAACTTGAAAAGCATTCTTGGGTTTGGTATAAGAAAGTAGGCTTTAAGTGTAACAGAACAGAGCCATGTTGCACAATAATCTGGGACTGAAAAGGAAAGGACAAGAGGTTTTTTAGGCTCGTGGATTGTAATTACCCGATTGGAATATTAATTCCATTTGTCTTCCTTTGAAGGATGTTTCATCTTTTGTTTTACTCCTTGGTGGTATATCCAATTACTGAAAACAGGATGTGTTTATAAAAAAAAATTCAATTCCCAGCATTGAGGAACAAATGCACATCTACTACTAATTGTTGTCATTGAAATTGAGTACCACAGAACACCAGAACAGCAAATGGTAATGTTAATAATTAAAAAAAAGAAAAAACCTCACTATATTTTGTAACAAGAAAAACAGGGAGACCACATTTCATAGTTTAGGTTTTCCTCTCTAAAACTAAAATGACTTAATTAGGAGAAACTTTGGAGTTAGTTAGTTGTACTTGTCAGTTCCATTCCATCCAATTTTGCAAAATATACAGAGGTGCAAAAATGCTCGTATATTTACTGGACATCATTTCACTGAAAAAGTTCAAATCCACATACCCACTGCCCAGCTGAATTACAGCAGCATTATTCACAATAAACAACTTCTTCCTTTCAAATGTTTGAATATAGACGACCTAGAGTCCTTGATATAGAACTCAGTGTACCTATTGCGATCCATTGTCAAAAGAGAAAAAAAAAAAGGAAGTCACTTTAGCATTTTTGAATGAGGTATTATAAAATCAATCAAAAACAAAAAATCAAAGACTAAATGAGATGGTACCATGATTACAATGAGGTCTGTGTTTATATTCTACTGGACAGTAGTGAATAGTATTAAGCTTATACATAAACAGATACCATGAGATTTCTTATCATGGATTTCCGTGGCAATGTGCATAAGAGACATTATTTATTTAATGTACTTGTTGATGTTCTACATACTGTGGAGAAAATATTGCACTTTATTGTCTCTATTGTGATGTTGCCTTTTTGAAGTAACCAGGGCTGCCTCTGATGTTTTGTTTGGTGTTCCAACCCCCAAACAAAAACAAGCAAACAAAGACTGAATTTGTCATGCTTTAAGATCCCATTGTGTGATTCATCAGTCAGCCCATTTCTAAACTTTAGAGAATTTAGTTCTTTGCATGTATAAGAATTGTGTATTTCACTACAGTCACGTGTCCCTTAATGACAGGGATGCATTCTGAGAAATACATCATTAGATGATTTTGTCATTGTGCAAACAACCTAGAGTGTACTTACACACAGCTAGATGGTATGCCTACTGCACTCCTAGACTGTATGGTATAGTCTGTTGCCCCTAGACTACCAATCTGTACATCATGTTACTGTAGTGAGTACTCTATGCAATTGTAACACACTGATAAGTATTTGTTTATCTAAACATATCTAACATAGGAAACCTACAGTAAAACTACCATATTATAATCTTATGGGACCACTGTTGTACATGTGGTCCATGGTTGACCAAACCATCGTTATGCAATTCATTACTGTATTTTAACTATATCCATCTTTTCTTTTTAATGAGTGCAAAGGAGTATCTTAGATGTGAAGCCTCCCATATGCAGGGATTGTCTCTGTTATTTATTCTGTGTATAAGCCATCATGGTCCTTAATACATGTTTTTTTGTTGAAGATACTAAGGAGAGGAAAGAGGATGACATCCAATTAAATGTGATGTCAAATATTCCAGAATGAAAGATAATTGTTTCAGGTTTACTCCTCTTATGTTAGGTAAGAGGACCAGTTGAAGTCATGGTGTGCAAATTAAGTAGTTGTAGTTGTTAAAGTTTAGAGCAGGATTTGGTTAAAAAAAAGAGCCTACTTTTTGTCTCATTTTAATTGATATTTGTTAGCTTTATACTTATAGGTATCCTCAGATCTTATTTCTGAAATCCAGTCTTTTTGATAGCACTCTAAGCTTTGTGATATCTTGAAATTCAAGAAGTATGCCTCTTCCCATTTTCCAATAGACACAAATGCAAGTGAGAGTCTAGTAATGGTAGGAGATGTGTGTGACAGGCTTCTGAGTGGCATCAGTCTTCTGTACTCACATTGGTTGTGACAGTTCAACCCACCCTCTATTCAATTGCTTTGGTGATTGGTCCCTATTGGTTTCACCTTAACCAGTTGTTCCAGTGTCAGTCAAGACAGGTCTTTTCTATAAAGGCAAAAAGCTCCCAGATCTCAGAAGTTGTATTACATTTCTACTACAGCTCACAAATTATTACCAATTCATTAGCTCAAAATTAAATACATTTATTATCTCAGTGTTAATGAATCAAAAGTCACAGCATAATTTACTAGAGTTTTCTGCTCAGAATGGCACAAAGCTACACACACGAAGTTAACCAAGCTGTGTTCCTTTCTAGAGATTGAGGTCCTCTTCCAAGTTCACATAGGTGTTGGTAGAATTCTGTGCTTTAAAATTTTAAGACTAAGGGTCCAGCTCTTTTGCTATATATTGGCTAGGGGATGCCTTCAGGACCTAGAGACCTTCCACAGTTTCCTGCTGCATGCTTTTTTCCTTGGGCAATTCATATCATACCAAGAGAGCTTTCCTCCTTTAGTTTGTAAGACAGAGTCTGTTCTAACAACATAACACAGCCATGAGTGTGACATCCCATTATCTTTGCCATGTAGCATAACCTATTCAAGGAGTTGACCATCCACTTGCCTTTGCTATGTTCTCTTGGTAAGAGCAAGTTATTGGTTTTACCTACACTAAACAGAAATAGATTATACAAGGGCACAACTCATTGAGGTTCACTTTAGGATATGCCTTCTACAGTGGTTTATCAAAATAAGGGTTTATTTGTTGTGCCTGCAAAATCTGCTGCAGTTTTGTGTCACCGCAGGGTAGTTTTCCTCCATGTAGAGACCCAGCTGACTGGGCTGCCTCATGAGGTCTTGTGAAACTTCATCTCAACTCAAAATCAGATCACTATGGCAGGGAAATAGGGTGCTGGAGAGCTTCACACAAAGAGTTAAAATGGTTGCACAGAATCATGACCAGTTGACCGAAAGTAGCCACAGGTTCCTACCTAACCGCAAAAGGACAGGATGTTTAATCTGACTCAAATGCCTAAGTGATGTTAAAGGCCTAACCTCAATATGACTATTTGGAGATAAGGCCTTTAAAGAGAAAACTGGGGTTAAATAAGGTCATAAGGTAGGGTCCTTATCCAATAACTGGTAGCCTTATAAGAAAACAAAGTGACACAGGATGTGAGCTTGCAAAGAAAAGGTCATGTAAGGATAGAACATAAAGGTGGTTGTCTGCTAGCCAAGGAGAGGAGGGCCTCAGGAGAAACCAAACCTGCCAACACCTTCCTGATTTTGGATTTTCAGCCTCCAGAACTGAGAGAAAATATGTTTCTGTTGTTTAAGCCACCCAGTCTGGGTAATTTGTTATGGCAACCCTAGCAGACTAATACAACACCAAAGAAAAAGAAATGTAATTTAGCCTAATATTTAAAGCTCTATAACTCACTTTCATCCATTTGCCTATTGATTTTGATAGCCACCCTAGAATTATGTTTTTGTTTTGTTTTAATTCCCATTTTGTAGATCAGGAGAAAGAGATTCTCAAGAGGAAAAGTAACTTAGCAAAGTCCCATAGTTAACAAGTGGATCAAACAGCTTGGTTGAGCCCCAGTACACTGCTTTGCATTCTAGGGTAATCCAGATTTTCACCAATGATTTGTCTCAGGCAAAACTGGTTATTTATGTCTATAGACATTGCCCTTTGGCCATAGACAGATGGCTAAACTAAGATTTCTACCTTGGGTTACTAAGATTAGCCCCTTAGAAACTTCAGTTACTTGGAAGTCCCCAAGCAGCATTAATTTAGCAACTGTTTACTATTAACTCAAATTTTCTTTGATCTTAGAAAACAATATTTGAGACAACCAATTGTAGTAACAATATTTTCTAGTGCTATTATTATGGTACACATCTTAATGACTGGGTGTATATGAGTAAAATATCAAAGGATCTCAGCTTGGACAGGTTTTGTTAGTAGAATTATAATCTAAATATGACTGGGGGAGTGAATACGTCTGCAAAAAGAGATGATTATTTAAATAATAAAGAAATGTCTCCTATTCCCATTGAAGGTTTGGTCTTGTTAAGTGCATTCTTCCACAATGTGGGCAATCACTGGTTTCTGTGGTACATTTAACATAATTAATATAGGCATTTGTATTTGCAAGGATCTTTCCTCTTTCCTTTGTTCATGCCATGAACCTTATCCACCTTCATCTTTCTATTCTTAAAATATATTTTAGTTCATTAAATATTCAGAGCGCCAAATTTGCTAAAATGCATAGAGTTTATTCATGATTAATAAATAGCATTTTTCTCTATCTCTTTTTCCTATTGTTTAAAGCAGTTTAATATATTCTGCCAAGTGTCTCTGTTTTAATACATTATGGATTATTTGGCTATAGTTTTTATAAGATTTTCCAAAAACTTTTCAAGCTTATGTCTTCTAATCCATGCCACTGCATCCTAATAATATTATCTATAGGACATGAGTTGTATCTGTTTTGTCAGATTATGATAGAAGTTCATTTTCTATCCCCTATCACCGTCATCACAATGAGCCATTCCAAGTCATTTTGATGTGTACTTGAAGATTCAATGAGCTGTATTCCATACCAGAAGATCATCTGGGACTACAGTCCAGTCTTATATAGGAACACCCATGAAAGCTATCAGTTCTTGCTTCAGTCTGAACTGATTGCATTTTCCAAAATGCAGAAGCACCCTAGGTAGTCGCCCAAAAACTCCAGAAAGTGGTCAATCACTATTTTCCATCTAGGTCTGTGAGTATTGGTGTGTTGCTTTAGGTTAACAGATTGCTGCTGTGTTAATGAAAACACATGCAACTGCACTTGCAGTCTCTTTTTTCTTGAATAAGTGCCCATTAAAAATAACTATATGATAATTAATGAGGAAGGAAAATAGTAGTGTGTAGATGGTTTGTCAATATTGTAGTTAGGTCATTCATCTGTGGAGCAGTGGTATTCACCTACTTTCTCCTTTGTTACAGAGATGTACAATTAATATTTCACTTTCTATTTTAGACATTCTTGCAAGCATTATTTTAAACAGGCAAACAGGGACCACTTCCAAGATAAAGAAAGTCGCCATTCTTTTGATGATGAATTCATAATGAAGGGAATCCTCATTCCAAATGGACTTCTATAAGGCACCATTCCCCTGAAATTAATATTCCTAGGTATGTGGGGAGAACTAGTTAATGAATGTTAAATTAAGTAGTAACATACTTAGAGGCAGGGCGATGTTTATGTGACACTAGTTTACTTTAAAACACTCCCTATTGACCTTTACAAAAATAATACGATAGCAATTTGAGATGAATATTTACAGTACGTGGAAATAGTTCTGAAGTGCTAATTCCCAAACTACTGTTTGCAAAATGTCCTGCTTCTTTGATCTACATTTTCATAGGCTTTTTAAGGCAGAGATTGGCGAGATTGCCAGTTCAACAAGAAAATTTCTTACTTGAGAACAGATGGTACCTGCAGCCTTTAAATGGCAGGAATCAAGTAGACCAGGTTACTGAAAAAAAAATCACTAATTTTGTGACATGATAGCATGTACATCCAAACTACTAGCTACATTTCCAGAAAGCCTGGAAATATAGAAATCCAAAGAGAATGTATCATTTTAAGTGAAAAATCTAAAAATAGTTAATACTTGGTACTTTTACATTTAAAATGCTCCTTTAAAAATTAGTTCTATTTATTGATGGATATTGTCTTTGCAGCTGATAGCTCTTTTTGGGGGTCTTATGTATTAGTAAGTTGGGGGAAATATTTTAAATCCGTGCTGTAATATAAGCATAGTTAGATAGCTAACATGAGGATTTTTACTTCATTTACATTCATTACATATTATGAGTTTAATTACCTTCCTCAAATAATACCAGTATGAAGGAAAGATGCTGAAGAAGGCGTACTTCTATGATGATTTTATTGATTGTGACTGATGGATGGCATCAACATTTCATAGTGAAGAATCATGGTTTTGTTACATCAGGAAAATTAAATTGGGAGAGTTATTTTCTTTCCCAGTGATAGTGGCAGTTAGAATATTTCACCTGTAATGAGATGTGTGCGTTATGTGCCATCGTGAACCACGGCTCAGCCATTAAATATATGTAAATGAAGAGAAACACAAGAGAGCCCGGGCATAATAACGTGCAGAACAGAGAAATGGATCCTGGAAAGTGATTAATTTATTTGATGATGCCTCAAGTGAGGAATTTTAGGTCACAAATGAAGTGACAGAATGACAAATTACCATTTTAAAGAATTTACTGGGCATCATTACTGAACAATTGTCAGGTAGTTTATGGTGGCTGAGAAGATGGTATAAATATAGATCTTTTCCTTATCTGAGATGAATTATTAATCACCTTTTTAAAAATCTTTGTGAGTGATGGTTGGCTGTCTGATAGGAAATAATGTGTTCTACAATTTTAACTAAATTCTAATATGATATGTAACAGGAATCTTTACAATTAAAGTCTCAGTGGAGAGTGGTAGGAGGTTTACAGTCAATTGCAGTTTTAATGTGATAGAAGAGGATGAATCCACTAACATATTTCAATAGATTTCCTTAGGTATATTATCCCTGCTGTGATGTTATTCAAATGTTTACAGTTTATTTTCATTTGAAAAATGACATTCAGATACTTAAATTGTTTTCCTTGGTTTATTAGTTAATGAAAATGAAATTCTAGTAATTACTATAGTTTTGCAGCCTGCCACATTATTTAAAGTGAAGTGACTGGCTTTGTCAGCTGCATTGTAAATGTCATCTTCCTGTGTTTTGTTCAATTTTTGTTTGCGTTATCTGTGTCTTGTCCCTTATCTTTCTACATGTCTACGTGTCTAATACCAGTAAAAACGAGAATGTGGAAGAAAAAAATCAGAATTTGAAATAAAAATGTTTTCTCATGTGTTTTATGTTTGATATTTAAAGCATATACTAACCTACTCAGGAACAGCACTAACAATACCGAAGATAAAAACAAAACTCCTCAATATAAGGTGTACTAAAATTTCTAAACATATTTTAAAATGCCTGGATGTGTCATGCTACTTAAACCAGAGTTTCTATGTCCACTCATGTTTGATCACATCAAGTGTACCTCAAAGTTCCTTATTTTTGATGAGAAAAGGGTGGTTTTTAAAAAAGTGTATGTTAGATATTTAACAGAGTAGAAATGTCTAGAGGACTATTTTTAACAAGCATGTTTCTAAAGCAAGCAAATATAGCAGTTGCTGTTTGCTTTCTGGATTCAAAGGACTTAAATGACTAATCTTTCACCTAGAAAAAAGCTTGAGATTTTGCTCCTTTTTATGCTATTACGTGAACCTCCTCATTTTAATCTTGATTCCTTCTGAGAGTATATGAACAACTTAAATAAGTATTCCCTGTGTTACCTATGACATCTAACATTGCTGAACTGGAAAAAAAAATTTAAATTTTGAATGTACATGCCACTTTTCAACTCATTTTGCTTTTACTTTTTTTCCTCCACCTGGATAGTAGAACATTACTGAAACTTTCTGTCATTTAAAAAAGAAAACCAAAAGATTTATCCTACTTTTGATTTCTTGGTCCAGTTTATATAGTGTGCCCATAAAGGGCCCACGGAGTTTAGGGAACATTTTAAGGATGGCAGTGCTTCTTCTGTGTGGTGTTTTCCTTTTTCATAAAGGATGCTTAGGTTTACTCTGATGCCCGGAACACCACATTTCAGGTTAGCCTACACCAGCATTTCTCCATTAGAGATGACCCTCACCTTTCATTTGTTTTTCATCCTTGCTTGCCACAGAAAATGCAAACATGCAAACAAATGAATGAGGGCATGCCCCTCTAAGGGAAATTCAAATCCTATATGAGGTACTATAGTGAGATTGGACTTGTTTAACCAGCACAGTTCAGAATGATCAAGACTGTGTCAGAGGAGAGGATGATTGCTTTATGTGAACTGAGCCCTGCTGCCACACTTTAAATACTTCTCATCTTCTGCCAGCTTGCATCAGCTGTCAGAGGGACATGCGAAAAAGGAAATGAAGATGCATTTGACTCCAAAACATTTAGAGAGCAAAAGAAAAGATTCTTAAAGTGAAGAATATTTTTAAATTCACTGAAAGACATGGAAAAGAAGATGCTGTATGCAGTTACAAGGTCATGATTTTTGGCCATTTGCATGGTGCAGGAATATGATAGAAGAAGAAGAGGAGCTCTTGATTAATTAAAATATTATTGCCTGGTAACCACAGGTCAAGTGTACAGAGAGAAATATATGTTGGCTACTCCCTTAAGAATCTTACAAACTGATGAGAAGTTGGGTAATAAAAAATGTGCAGAAATTTCTTATAATTTTGCCACTGAGTTTTGTGAAAAGTTTTATCCTACATAAGTGACTTAATTATGTCCATTTCTTCTTTTTCAGTCAGTGTTGGTTCATTTCAGGATCAACACTTCTCTGAATCTTTTTTTTCCATCCAAACCGTTGCAGTGGCATTAAAAACAAAAACAAAAAAACAAACGAAAAAACCCCCAAAAAACAGTCCAAGGAAAATTCTCCAGATACTATCTCCTTACTGCCTATTTTCCCAATATTTTGTGATACAAAATTTCAAACAGATTCAAGGTGAACATCTATGTGGCCACTACCTAAATTCTACCATTGATATTTTGCTATAAACATTTCATCACATATCCAATTATCTACCCACCAATCCAACTTACAATTTTTAATGCATTTCTAAGAAATTGGAGACATTACATTTTCCCTAAATACATCAGCATATCTATCATTAACTAAAGGTTAATACATGTTTACCATATTTTTTTCTCTTGAACTACATTTTACATACACAAGAAATATATATTTGTTGAGTTCTGATGAATGCATACATTTGTATAATCCAATCCCCTATCAAGATATAGGTCACTACCCGTATCCCAGAAAATTCCCTCATCCTGTTTCTAATCAATATTCAATTTCCACCCTAAGAGACGAAACTGCTATTCTGTTTCTTCAATACAGATTAGTTTTGCTTGTTTTAGAACTTCATGTAAATGGAATAATACAGTATGTACTCCTTTGTGGGTGAAGTAGTTTGTTTCTTTTTATGGCTGAATAGTATCCTCTGAATGCACTGAAGTTTGTTTATCTATTCTCATATTGATGGGCACTTGGACTTTTTCTAGATTTTAGGTATTATAAATAAAACTTCTATGAACATTCTTTGTTATTTATGATTTTAGTTTGTTTATCTATTCTCATATTGATGGGCACTTGGACTTTTTCTAGATTTTAGGCACTATAAATAAAACTTCTATGAACATTCTTTGTTATTTATGATTTTAGTTTCAATAGTTTGGGAGTACAGGTGACTTTTCTTAAGTGGGTAAGTTTGCTAGTGGTAATTTCTGAGATCGTAGTACATCTGTTACCTAAGCAGTGTATACTCTGCCCAATATGTAGTCTTTTATCCCTCACCCCCCTTGAACATTATTTTTCTGGACATATGATTATATTTCCTTTGGAAAAATATCTGAGTGAAATTGCTGATAATAGAGTAGATATGTCTACTTTTATAAGAAACTGATGGGTTTTTTTTTTTAACAAAATTAACGCTCTTCCTTTATATTCCCGCCAACATTAAACTAAAATTCTGGTTGTCTCACCTCCTTGACAACATCTGCTATTGTCAGGCTTTTTATTTTAGGTTCCCTTGCATTTTTACTTCTCTAGATTTTTCCTCATTTCTTTTGTCTTCAACTATTCTCTTTCTCCAGAATTATTTTTATCAACCTTCAAACATGCTCTGGTACTTTCCTCCTTGAAAAACAAGCAAAACAAAAATTTTGACCAATATCCCCCTTCAGCTATCAAATTATTTCTCTACTGCTTAACAAGTATGTTTCTTCACCTTACCAATTAAGCTACCTCCACTTTATCACTTGAAATGTCCTGACGTCTAGATGCTGGGATTTCTTAGGCTGTGGTCCTGGGCCCTGTTGTGGGGGCCCTGTTGTGTTCTAATCATTCACTCTCTCCCCAGAAGATCATATCAGTTCCTGGCGGTTTTAAATAAATCTCTCTGCCAACAGCTTTTAAACTTATATTTTGGGCCTGTATTTCCCTCTGAGTTCTATCTGCCTTCTTTACATTTCCACTTGTCTAGGATTCTGATACTTCAAGTCACAATATCTGACTTTGAACTAGTACTCTTCCAAATATTCTGTTCCTCCAGGGTTCTTCATCTTTCTTAGGATAATGTATTTCCTTTTCTTCATGTCCAGAAATAAACTGAATAATATTCAAATCCAAGTTAACTTAAAGGATATATTTTAAAAGAAATAAAAGTGGTCTTAAAAAGAACATCTCAAGAATCTATTATCTGAAATAAAATTAGACAACATTTAAAAATCAATGAAAAATTCATATACAAATAATTAGTGGATATAGCTAAAGTTAATAGTAAAAAATTTGTAGCCTTAAGATACTTATATTATGATAGGGCAAACATAAATAAGTTATGCAATCAAATTGCAATAATGAGAACAGAACAAACAATCCTAAATAGAAGAATTAAAAAAAATTATGACTAGAAAATAATAAAATAAAATTGATTAAGAAACAAAACATTTAGCATGATAAGAAAGCCAGAATATGTTGTTTGAATAGACTAACAAAATTGTTAATCTTCAGCAAGATGTTTTAAAATAAAAAGAATGTAGGCTCAAGTAAGTAAATTTCTAATTAAGAAAGCAGGAGCAAATACAGTAAAGATTTAGATAATATTAAAAAATATTATGAACAAGATTTATGCCAGTGAATTAGAAATTTATAAATGCAGACTGATTTGTCATATTCCCAGCAAAATTTAGCATTCTAATTGAGCTTCAAGAAGACATAGAATACCTATATGGTCGTATAACTCCTAAAGATATTAAAATAGTAATTGAAATCAGCACATAAAGAAAGCTAGAAAGTTTTACAGGGTGGTTCAACCAAATAATAATTAAACAATACCAAATGTAGTTAATAGCAAAAAGAAACAAATAATTGTGAAGACAATACAAGAAAGGGCACTTCCCAAAACAAACACACATGCAAATATGTGTGTGACTGATACAATATTAAAACCCAAATCAAACAAGAAACATATGAGAAAGAAAAATCATAGGCCAATATCAATCATGATCCCAGATGCAAAAACCAATAAAGATGAGCAAATTAAATCCATCAAAGTATAAAATGTGGAAACCATGTAGGATTTGTCCCAGAAATGCAAATAGATTTAGCATTAGAAAAGTCATCAACTTACTTAATTCTCTATCTGAACAATTTTAAAAGCAAAGGAAGAACTTAATAAATAAAAGATACAGAGGAAAACATTTGGACAAAGTAAATACCAACTTACGTTAAATGAGCAAAACAAAAACCACCTATTAGAAAAATAGGGAAAGAAGAGAAATTATTTAATCTGAAAAAGATAGGTATCAAAATCCTGTATCAAATAGTAGAGCAATGTTGAAATGTTAAATTTATTTCTATTAAGATAGAAATAAGACAAGAATACTCATATTTACCCATTTCTATTCTTTATTTTATCGCATTTTGACATCAACATAGTAACACACAAAAAAAAATAAAAATAAATGGTACAAATGTGTAGAAAATATAAAAACTGTCATTATTTGTAAATATTGTCTAGGTAGACTACTGAAAACAATACAAATTACTAAAACAATAGTTTTGTAAGCATATATGCATATATATACACACACACAACATAATATATTGTGTGTGTATATATATATTACATGAATACATGAAAGAAATCTTTATAGCCATGTTAATATCAATCAGAAAAGACTTAGGCAAAAAGCATTATGTAATTGTTTAAGAATCAGTTAGGAAAAAATCCCAACATAATCAAAAAAGAGAAAAGACATTAATAGGCATTTAACACAAAAGGAAACATAAACAGTTAAAAAACACGAAAAGATGCTCAAAATTCTAGATACATGTCCTAGTGAAACCTTGCATGCTACATAGGGAGATATATGAAAGAATGTTATTAGAAATATTGTTTATAACAACAAACACAAAAATTTGGTCAACATTTGAATGCAGAAATAAATGGAAATATATGTATATAGTGAAAAGACATCATGCAGATACAGAGATGCAACTCTAAATGGAAGACTACTGATATGGTTTGGCTCTGTGTCCCCACCCAAATCTCACCTTGAATTTTAATAATGCCACTTGTCAAGGGCCTGACCAGGTGGAGATAATAGATTCATGGGGGCAGTCTCCCCCATACCTTTGTTGTGATAGTGAGTGAGTTCTCACAAGATACGATACTTACATCAGGGACTTCCCACTTTGCTCAGCACTCATTCTCTCTCCTGTCACCCTGTGAAGAGGTGCTTTCTGCTGTAATTGTAAGTTTCCTGAGGCCTCCTCAGTCATGTGGAAAATGAGTCAATTAAACCTCTTTCTCTTATAAATTACTCAGTCTCTGTGTTTCTCCACAGCAGTGTAAAAATGAACTAATACAGTAAATTCGTACCTCAGAGTGGGGTGCTGTTATAAAGATACCTGAAAATATGGAAGTGACTTAGGAACTGGGTAACAGGCAGAGGTTAGAATAGTTTTGAGGGCTCAGAAGAAGACAGAAAAATGTGGGAAAGTTTGGAACTTCCTAGAGACTTGAAGGGCTTAAAAGACAGAAATTGGTGGGAAAGACTGGAACTTCCTAGAGACAAGATGAATGGCTTTGACTAAAATGCTGATGGTAATATGCACCATGAAGTCCAGCTTGAGGTGATCTCAGATGGAGATGATAAACTTGTAGGGAACTGGAGTAAAGATGACTCTTGCTATGCTTTAGCAAAGAAACTGGTGGCTTTTTACTTCTGCCCTAGATATCTGTGAAACTTTGGACTTGAGAGAGATGATTTAGGGTATCTGGTGGAAGGAATTTCTAAGCAACAAAGTATTCAAGAGGTGACTTCGGTTCTCTTAAAAGCATTCAGTTTTAGCATTCACAAAGATATGGTTTGGAATTGGAATTTATGTTTAAAAGAGAAGCAGAGCATAAAAGTTTGGAGAATTTTCAGCCTTATGATGCAATAGAAAAAAAAAACCATTTTCTGAGGAGAAATTAAAGCAGACTGCAGAAATTTGCATAAGTAACAAGGAACTGAATGGTAGTCACCAAGACAATGGAGATTATGTCTCCAGGGAATGTCAGAGACCTTCACAGCAGTCCCTCCCATCACAGGCTCTTATGCCTAGGAGGGAAACATGGTATCCTGGGCTGGGTCCAGGGCCCCTCTGGTCTGTGCAGCCTTGAGACATGGTGCCTTTCAGTACAGGTGCTTCAGCTTCAGCCATGCTAAAAGGGGTCATTGTACAACTTGGGCCATTACTCTTCAGAGAACAGAGAATGCAAGCCTCGATACTTGGTGGCTTACACCTAGTGTCAGGGCTGTGGGTGCACAGAAGTCAAGAATCTAGGTTTGGGAATCTCCATCTAGAATTCAGAGGATGTACGGAAAGGCCTGGATGTCCATGCAGAAGTCTGCTGCAGGGTGGAGCCCTCATGAAGAACCTCTGCTACATCAGAGTGGAAGGGAAATGTGAGATTGGAGACCCAATACAGAGTCCCCATTTGGGCTATGCCTAGTGGAGCTGTGAGAAAAGGGCCACCATCCTCCACATCCCAGAATGGTAGATCCATTGACAGCTTGTACTGGGTGCCTGGTAAAGTCACAGGCACTAAAAACCAGACTGTGAAAGCAGCTGGGAGTGGGGTTGTAACCTGCAAAGCCACATGGGTGGAGCTATCCAAGTCTGTGGGAGCCTACCTCTTCAATCAGTGTGACCTGGTTGTAAGACATGGAGTCAGAGGAGATCATTTTGGAACTTTAAAGTTTAATTACTGCCCTATTGGATCTCAGACTTGCATGGACCTGTTGGACCTTTGGTTTGGCCAATTTCTCCCATTTGGAATGGGTGTATTTACCCAAGTGCCTGTACCCCCATTGTATCTAGGAAGTAACTAACTTGCTTTTGGTTTTACAGGCTCACAGGTGAAAGAGACTTGCCTTGTCTCAGATGAGATTTTGGACTTGGACCTTTGGGTTAATGCTGAAATGGGTGAAGACTTTGTGGGACTGTTGGAAGGGAATGTAAGGACATTTTGAAATGTAAGGACATGAGATTTGGTAAAGGCCAGTGGGGAAATAATGTGGTTTGGCTCTGTGTCACCACACAAATCCCACCTTGAATTGTAAGAATCACCTTGCATCAAGGATAGGCCCAGGTGGAGATAATTGAATCATGGGGGTGGTTTCCCCCACGCTGTTTTCATGATAGTGAGTTCTCACATGATCTTATGGTTTTATGAGGGGTTTCCTGCTTTGCTTGGCACTCATTCTCTCTCCTGCTTCCCTGTGAAGAGGTAGCTTCTGCCATGATTGCAGATTTCCTGAGGCCTTCCCAGCCATGTGGAACTGTGAGTCAATTAAACCTTTTTCCTTATAAATTACCCAGTTTCTGGTGTTTCTTCATAGCAATGTGAAAACAAACTAATATAACTACTACAAATATAAGATTTAGTAAAAATAGTAGATAGCAGCATACTGAACTTATAATGTTTCCATTCATATAAAGTTAAAAACTATGCAAAAATAAACCATATTCATTTAGAAATGCATCCATATGTTAAAATGTTTAAAGGCAAATTAATTATGAATACTATAATCAGAAAAGTGATATTCTCAAGGAATGCAATTTTATTACAATGTCTTCCAATGTACTATTACTGTTATAATTCTTGGACAAGGAGTTTGTTGTATGAGTATTTAGCTCAGTATCATTCTCTGTATTTCATATGAACATTATTTTGATTTGCATGAATTTTGCATAAAATTATTTCTAAAGCAAAACAAAAAGCATACATATTTGCATTTGAATACTTAGTCTAAAGACTAAAAAGTAGATATTGTTTTATGTAAAATTGATATAAATATACTCTATGGAGACATATTCGTTACTTTCATTTCTTATATTTAAAGACTGAAAAATTATACACACCTACTGAAAATAAAAATAAAGATGACATAAAAAACCAAATATATGATGCCATTGGCCTTTTCTTTGTTACTAAATTTATTTAGACAAAAATACAAATACTACTTGTGGGGAAATGTTTAGCAATTCTGTATCTAATTATGTTATTGTCATATGTAAACACAATGAGAAGACATTATAAACTAGGTTAAGTGTTAGAAACTGTAGTTTTTTCTAGGGGGCTGAGACACACCTTAAATTACCACTATGAAACCAGCAATTTAAATGTGCAATATTGCCCTGCTAACTGTATTTAGGCTCTGATAGTTGCTACTATATTGGTCACATAAATTCTGTTTCACTTTATCTTGTTTTGAACTCCATCTAGAGTTGAAGATTTCCTTCAGCAATTTTCTTTGGTTTGTTTTTCGTCTCTTTTAGACCACACCCTGTGTTTTCAAATGTATTCTGCTTGCTTATTAAATACAGGTTAAGCTTGATTTCCAATGTGGAAAAACAAATTCTGAAATAAAACTTCATTAATCAATAGAATGGCCTTTTCACACCTGCCCCCTACCCCACAATAACCCCATAGCTTTGCATAGGACCAGTATGAAAACAAAATAAAATGGTGCCAGAATAAAAGCCTCAATATTTACTAATTTGCCACTAGGATAGTATACTTACCAGTCTGACTGATGGAGATTTTAAATAAATTAAATAATGTTATTCAGTCTGAATTCTAAAAACAGTGGAAAGCAATGAAAAAATAAAGCAAGTTACTTAAGACATATTATACAGCTGATCTTTGAACAACATTAGGATTAGGAGTGCCAACCCTCTACACAGTTGAAAATCTATGTAACTTTTGACTCCTCCAAAACTTAACTACTAGTAGCTTACTGTTGACCTAGAAGCCTTGCAGATACCATGAACAGACAATTAACACATATTTTGGATGTTATAGGTACTATGTACTGTATTCCTATAATAAAGTAAGCTAGAGAAAAGAAAATGTTATTTAAAAATCATTTGTAAAATATGATTGTCATCTCAGGTATGGAGAAGGGCAAAGAAGATTCATGTATAGATGAACCCACATGGTTCAAACCCATGTTGCATAAGGGTCACTTGTACGACTTGAATCTGAGTATTCAACTCTTTCAAATACTTTAGTAAATTCTCACCTGTTAAGCATTGCCTCCCAACATTCTCTGTATTTTCCCTTTATATTTTTAGACATATTGGATTTCTGTTGGACATGTATTAGATTTTCTTATTTTATCATCCATGACTCTTCCATGTTTTAAATTTTTTATTTTTTTCTTTATACTGGGTAATTTCTTCAAATGTATCTTCCACTTAACAAATTCTCTTTTCAGCTGTGTCTAATCTGATTTCTAGCACATAAAATGAGTTTTTAATTTCTATCCCCATATTTTTATTTCTAGAAATTCTATATGATTATTTATAAAAATACTTCCTGTTCTTATTTTCCTGGTGTATTGTTATTTCCACATATATTCTATATATTTATCTTTGTAATCATTTTAAACAGGCTTTATTAATGCTATCATATGAACAGATTATAAGGATACAAGAGGGAGCTGAAGAGATTCTTGTCCTAATGAAGATATCATTATAGTATAACATTTATTTTATTTCCATCACCTATTGTTTTTCCGTATTCCAAAATTAGAGAGCTGTTGATGTAAGCCTATTGCTTTTTATATTTGTTGACTTTTATTGATATTGCAAAACTTTATTTTCTATATGACACCAGAGATCTCTCTGAATGCACATAGAAAAGGTCATATGAGCACATAGAAAAATTGTGACTATCTACTAACTAAGGGAAAAACCCTCAGAGTGAAACATACCTTGCTGGCAGCTTGATCTTGAACTTATCAGCCTCCAAAACTGTGAGAAATAAATCTATGTTGTTTAAGCCACCCAGTCTAAGGAATTTTCTTATGGCAACCCAAGCAGATCAATACAGGGAGGAAAGAGGGAGACATTTTAATTGTTACTGGGTGAAGAAGAATGATTTAGATATGAAATAATTTAACTGCCAGGGGAGAGGGAAAATATCAGAAAGTACATTGAAATGTTTTTTTCTGTTTAATGTCTGTATCTAGGAAATAATTGAAAGGTGCCCCCTGAAATGTCTCTGAAACAGAGGAGCTATAGTAAAGTCATCTGAGAAGTC
Organism: Theropithecus gelada; assembly: GCF_003255815.1. Classification (NCBI taxonomy): domain Eukaryota; kingdom Metazoa; phylum Chordata; class Mammalia; order Primates; family Cercopithecidae; genus Theropithecus; species Theropithecus gelada. Next base: position 101,991 of record NW_020257633.1, read on the forward strand.
TGTACATAATAACTGCAACAACTAAACAGGGTAGTTTCAAAATCTTTGGAAGAATTTTAGAGGGTATGAGTGAGATAATCAGCTAAGCATTAGTAAATGAGGTATCAAGAGATTTTAAGTGAGGAGATCTTTGGAAGAATTTTAGAGGGTATGAGTGAGAGAATCAGCTAAGCATTAGTAAATGAGGTATCAAGAGATTTTAAGTGAGGAGTACAGTTTTGATAGGTAAGGAGATGCTTAAAATACCATGTACAATTAAAGGCAGAATTAATAATCTAAGATGTCCATCTCTTAATCTTGAGAATCTGTAATCTTATATGTAAATAACAAAAAAGAACTTTGCAGATGTGATTAAGATGATGGACCTTGAGCTAGAGGAATTAACTTGGATTATCCATGTGAGTTCAACCTAATTACATGAATCCTTAAAATGAAGAACCTTTCTTGGCTGTAGTCAGTGAAAGATATGTGATGACAGATTTGTCACTAAGGAGAAATAACAGAGACTACAAAGCAAGAAAGAGAGGCAGCTTCTAGAAACTGAAAAAGTCGGAAAAACAGATTCTTCCCTTGAACCTCCGGAAAAGAAGACAGCCCTGTTGACACCTTCATTTTGGTTCAGTGTGACTCATGTCAGAATACTGAACTGCAAAACTTTTTAGATAATAAATTTGTGTTTTTTAAGTCAATAAGTTTACAGTCATTTGTTGTGGCAGCAATGAAAAACTACACAAATTGGATTCTACAAATTTGGACCACAGGACATACCATATAGACCCATGAAGTAGTATACACAGCCAAAACTTGCCATAGACTATAAATAAAATATTAGTCCAACCATATTAAGGAAAACAATATAAGGAAGGTGAGGCTGGGTGTGGTGGCTCACGCCTGTAATCTCACAGCTTTGGGAGGCTGAGTTGGGCAGATCACTTGAGGTACGGAGTTCAAGACCAACCTGGTTAACAAGGTGAAACCCCATCTCTACTGAAAAAAACAACAACCGAAGGTGAGTACTAAGATACATAAAATACCTATTGGTTTACATATACAGATATATTTGTATAAGAATTTAATATTAGAAAATAAAATCAATCACTTTAATACATCTCAGAGTAAAATAATAAACACATTTAGTACTTCCTATGGGACAGGTATGGTTTTAAGTGCTTAGATGACAGATCGATAGGTGCAGCAAACCACCATGGCACTTTTATACTTATGTAACAAACCTGCATGTTCAGCACATGTATCCTAGAACTTAAAGTGAAATAAAATACAATAAAAAATATACATATTGTATATATACTATATTTTATATATAATAAAATATATAATATACAATACATATTATATAGTATATATATAAAACCTTAATTCTCACAACAATCCTGTGAGGTAGGTACTTTTATGATCATTCTGTTTTCAGACATGCAAATAATGACAAAAAGAGGGTAAGCAAACTACACAAGGTCACACAAGTGACAAAGTGGTGCAGCTAGGATTTAAAACCATGTACTTTGGCTCCAGGGAAGCTTCCCTTAAAATGTATGCTAGAGAAATTGAAATATCAATAGATGCTGGTGTAGTTCAAGGATTTTAAATATCCTTGATGAACTATAGGTAAAATAGTATAGCCCTTGATCAATTAAGAGCATCTAATGCATTACTGTGTACTTTTAATTCACCTGTAAATAATATTTAAGTACTTAATTATTATGTTAATAATGAGAGAATAGAGCCATTCTTATTAAAAGCATAAGCCAAATACAAAGAACTACCCCATATTAATTAGCTTTGTTGCTTTCCATTTTTTTGTTTGTTTGTTTTGTTCTTTTTTGTTTTGTTTTGTTTTGTTTTTGACATGGAGTCTTACTGTCTAGAGTGCAGCGGCAAGATCTCGGCTCACTGCAACCTCCGCCTCTCAGGTTCAAGCGATTTTCTTGCCTCAGTCTCCCGAGTAGCTGGGATTACAGGTGCCCCCACCACCACGCCTGGCTAATTTTTGTATTTTTAGTAGAGACAGGGTTTCACCATATTGGACAGGGTGGTCTTGAACTCCTGACCTCGTGATCCACCCACCTTGGCCTATAAAAGTGCTGGGATTACAGGCGTGAGCCACCGCACCTGGCCTAGATAGCTTTCTTATGAACTGTTTGCTTATTGCTTTAAAGCATAGTGATTTAAAAAAATTTTTAAAAGATGAAAATATTATTATCTTCCTATACAAATTTAGATTTCTAAAAGGAAACTTAGGGTAAATAAGAAATGGAAGAGATAGCAGACTAAAAGGTAAGTTCAAAATATCAATTTATTAGTTTCTATGCTGTATCTACTAAGTATACAAAGACTGAAGACATCTCAAATTTATTTTAATAAGATGGCATGGCTCCTCTACTAAATGATAGACAATAAGGGCAACTACATGCCAATTTTACTTACAAAAGAGATAAAATCCTAAATACCATACTAGCCAATTTAGTGTAACAGATTATTCAAAATAATCCAAAACAACCAAATATATTCATTTAAGGAATCTAAGAAATGTTATATTAGGTTATTGATTAATGTAACACAACACATTAATTATTTAAAAGTGATAAACCACATTACGTTCTCCAGAAATACCAAAGTAGAATTTTGTATTTATTTAGTGTACACTCCTTAATGTCATTTGATCATGGAAACTCCCTCCTCCTGCAATCATATGCTAATATTTACCAGAACACCAATCTTTCTTTTCTATATGTGTAACTTCTAAGTTTCTTCCACTATGTTTCCCTTCCTCTATTATTGTTGGAGAAAGGAGCATTAAGATAATTTTAACAGTGAGATGCTAGCATAAAAATAGTAAAATGCTAATATAACACATTAAAATGTTGTGTATAATTTGGGGTATTTAAAAAATCAGTGAAGAAGAGGGAGGCTTTTGTAATAAACATTATTTGGACTACTGATTTAGCAATTTGGAAAATGATATAGCTATATGGTCATATTACACCACTTACCCAAATAAGTCTTAGATGTATTAAACATATATTAATAAAGTAAGAATTAAATAATAACAACATTAGGAGGAACCATTTGTCAACACTTGGAGGATGAATACATCTCATATGCACAACAAACAGCCTTTTTAAATACGCAAGGAGTGACAAAAAGCCTAAGGAAAAATATTAGAAGTTTGGATAGCATAAACATAAAAAAGAAAGTTTATGTCCATATCAAAATAAAAATATGATAATATTGGGCTACATTATAGCACATCTTCCACATAAACTGTTGATCATCTTAATAGCTAAAAGACTTTTACACTACCACTAACAGGAGAAAAACTTTTTCTTTCCCAAAGTCTTACAGCATCTTAAATTAGACTAAATTTAACTATTGCATAGTATGACATTACAGAAGTTTCACAATGTATTTAACCAAAAGATCATTTGATCATAGTAATACAATTTTAGCTATTAGTAATACAATTTTAGGTTTTACAAATTCTAAATTAGTGAGCATGTTCAAAAGTGAATGTCGTCACATAGCTTGATTATTCCTAAAACAGGAATACTGTAACATGTATTTCAAGTGTTTTCCGTAATTGAGATTGGTCAGTGAGATAATGGATATTTTTAGGACCATTTACTTTATACTTCCAAATGTTCCTTTGGCCTACTAACATTGTATTATTTCACATTTTATCTGGGTGCATAATTTTGCCTCCTAGGGTACTCAAACTTCACTAGGTACTAGGTGCTTTTTCTTTTCTTAAATTAGCCAAATTGAGGTTAAAAAAAAAAGTCTCAATGTGAATTTAAGGCGCATTCCTTTGAACGATTTTTGCTTGTTTATAGACTATCTGTATCTCTGTATTTTTCTTCAATGAATTGCCTTGCAAAGAAAACTTTTTCTCTATTGGGCACAGTGGCTCATGCCTATAATCCCAGCACTTCGGGAGGCCGAGATAGGCGAATCACGAGGTCAGGACACTGAGACCATCCTGGCTAACATGGTGAAACCCCGTCTCTACTAAAAATGCAAAAAATTAGTCTGGCGCAGTGGCAGGGGCCTGTAGTCCCAGCAACTCGGAAGGCTGAGGCAGGAGAATGGCGTAAACCCGGGAGGCGGAGCTTGCAGTGAGCCGAGATCGCGCCACCACGCTCCAGCTTGGGCAACTGAGCAAGATTCCGTCTCAAAAAAAAAAAAAAAAAAAAAAAGAAAAGAAAGACAAAAAAATTGCTGTGTGTATTTATTTCATGGGTTTGCACCTATCTGCCTTTGAGTCTTTCCTTATTTCTTTTTTATTATTTTAAGTATTATTGAACAATTTGAGGTCCAGGATAGCTCTGTCCTGATCTTTGTCTTTGCTCTTTAGATCTTCCTTTCTCTACCTGTTGAAAACTCCAATCTCCAATTTCCGGGACCTTTCCTGTATCCACATCTGCCAGATGATTTTCTCCCCCAACAAGTCAACTCATTTTATCTAAACGATGCAACTTTCTAAATATGAAAAGCAGATACAGTGTCAGAATTTCAAAAAAAGTGTAAAAACCTTTTTCTACTGTTTTTAGATAAAAGACTATGCAAAGCAAAAGTCATAAAGGGAAAGGGATATTTATTTATAAAGACGTTCAGTGGTGCACACTTGTAGTCCTAGCTACTTGGGAAGCTGAGGCGGGATGATTGCTTGGGCACAGGAGGTTGAGGTGCAGTGATCACACCACTGCACTCCAGCCGGGGTGACAGAGTGAGTGAGACCCTGTCTCAAAAAAAAGTAGCTTGTCAGTGTTATGCATAATACATTTTAATTATATGAAATAATTTAAATGTCCTTCACTTAGTAAGCGCACTTTATAGCTTGCCATAAAATGTTTATTTACATGATATACTGTTACAACATATACTATGTTGCATATAAATATATATTACAATGTATGCTTGTGTGGTATAAGTAAAAGCACATTATTAGTAGTACACATAACATTACAGGTCTATAGATATACACACACATATACACATAAACACATCACTCACACATACACTGGTTGGGATGGGTAATTCAAATAGACCAATCAACTGGTCTTGAATGAGACCTGGGATTTTCTAAAGATTTTAGTATTTAATGTGTAACCCAGATTATTATTATCATCAGCCAAGTTAGACAAACATTAAATTAGTTAGGTGAAGTTAACTTGTATCAAATATGTAAATGAGGTTGGCTGTTCTGAGAGATGTAGTTTCCAAATTTGGAGGAGGGGTGAGGTGGGCAATTTTAAATTACAGGGGACAGAGGATTTGACTCAGGAAGTGACTTAGAGCATAGTTAGTGCACGGGGTACTTGCAGACACAAAGAAAATGGTACTGTGAAGTGAAAAATTATACAGAATAAGTTAATATGTACCAACAATGTTTCACATATTTTATTTTATTATTTTTGCTCATTATTCCCCTTCTGTCCTCTGTTGTCTGTAATGTCCGGATTTCAAACCAGTACTGCAAGATTTATAAACTGATCCCATTTTGGTTTAAATAATCTACTGTGGGATATCTTGGTATCTTATCTACAATCATAAAAGTATTCTATGTTAGTATATCCTAAAGTTTGAAGAGTTCTATCAACACTAGAAGCATAGCTTTTTAAAGTTGTTACCAACTACAACTTTATTTTCACCATATAGTTTATTTTACTATGATTTTTTTCCTTCTAAAATTTGGGAATATCCAAATACATCCATTCAGTACATTCAGTTCTTTACCAGTGTATATATAAACTCTTAATCACAAGTGTCATAAAATGACATGATGTGTAACAGTATTTCCTTGTCATTTCTCTGATAGGCAGGGAAGTTATTTGAGTTTAATGTCTCTTTAAATTTTACATTTCCCCAAGGGATGTAATGGCTGATTGTAAGGCAAAATGACTAAATTAGAAAGAGTGTAACAGAATGTCATAAAATCTAGTGGAAATTTTCAAATTTGGACTTTCCACATAAAAGCAAGTAAGCTCAAAAAGCCAAGTGTCTTAGGATTTGTCGACAACCTGTTAAATGAGCTTAACCCTTCTCTGAAGAAAATGTAAAGTGATTTGTATTCAATTTAAATTTCTATATCATGATTCTACACCAAGAAAGACAAAACCATGATTTCAATTATTTTTTATCAATCTTTATGCCAGTTTATATTAAATAATTAACTTCAACTAAGCAATATAATTCCTTTAACCAAGCAATGTAATTCCTCATGTTTTCTCCTAAGGCAATAGGCAAGTAGGCAAATATGACTTTACAAATGTTCTTTGTAACACTGGTTATAATAAAAACAGAAATGTTATAAATATAGAATAGCTCGCCATTTCTAATAGTTTACCGTAAGCCCTGCTTTTATTTAATTTTTAAGGTAATGTACTATAAAATAATTCTATGTGTACATTTATTGGTTTCCCAAAATAGTAGGCAATTATTTAAAACCCTGTGATGAGTCCACTTCTGGGTTTTCCCGATTTTTAGTTGTAATATTGACTATCACTTCAATACTTAGTAACCTCCAGTTTGTTACCCTCTCTTTTACTATTAATGTAGGAATAAAGCCAGTATCTGCTCTTTGCCCTTTTTTTAAACACTAGATGTTATTTATATAGTTTTTAAAAGAGAATCATGGATTGTTTGATCAAAAACTTCCTTATGTCTTAAACTTGAAAAATTTCCTTCTTAAGTCTTCATTTGTAGTGATCATTGACTTTTTTCACCAGTTACCAGCACACAATGTTCCTGCTTCTTACACATTGGTTTTCATAGCAAGAACTCTGTGAAATAAACATATTTTATTTAGAGTAAACTCATGAGAATTCCCTTCATTGTCGTCTATTCTCTCTCTTACTCTCTATTCTATCTTCTTTCTCTCTATATACAAAGAGATAAACATATATACATTTCATACATTTGTATACATATAAAATGCCCTTTATGTCACTCATTTCTGTTTTTCCTTAGTGTTTAATTCATATCTGTCTCTCAAGCTACTGAAAAGAGAATGATTTAGTTCAAAATTAGTAAGTTACTTGCAGTAGTTTAATGGTACTCATTTCTGTGATAATATCTGCTTCTGAGTATTATTTTCTCTACAGATTAGATGTCTTGTTCTGACATACTTACTCTTTTTAATATATTTTTTGTTAACTTTCTTAAAAGAGAAAACTCTTCAGTTTATTTGTGAATTCTCAACTGTGCTCTTTTATTTATTTATTTAATTTTTACTTTTTATTTTAAGTTCAGGGGTACATGTGCAGGTTTGTTACATAGGTAAACTTGTGTCATGAGGGTTTGTTGTACAGATTATTTTATCACCCAGGCATTAAGCCCAGTACCTATTAGTTACTTTTCCTGATTCCCTCCCTCCCTCACCTTCACCATCCAATACGCTCCAGTATATGTTGTTCCTCTTTCTGTGTCCATGTGTTCTCATCATTTAGCTCCCACTTATAAGTGAGGACATTTGGTATTTGGTTTTCTATTTGTGCATTAGCTTGCTAAAAATAATGATCTCCAGCTCCATCTATGTCCCTGCAAGAGACACTATCTGGGTTCTTTCTTATAGCTGCATAGTATTGCATGGTGTATATGTACCACATTTTCTTTATCCAGCCTACTGTTGATGGGCAATTACATTGATTCTATGTCTGTGCTATTGTGAATAGTGTTGCAATGAATAAGCACATGCATGTGTCTTTATAATAAAATGATTTATATTTCTTTGGGTATATAACCAGTAATGGGATTTCTGGGTTGAATGGTATTTCTTTATTTAGGTCTTTAAGGAATTGCTGCACTGTCTTCCACAATGGTTGAACTAATTTACACTCCCACCAACACTGTATAAGTCTTCCTTTTTCTCTACAACCTCTCCAGCATGTTATGTTTTGACTTTTTAGTAATAATTATTCTGACTGGTGTTAGATGGTATCTTATTGTGGTTTTGATTTGCATTTCTCTAATGATAAATGATATTGAGCTTGTATTCATATGTTTGTTGGCCACATGTGTCTTCTTTGGAAATGTGTCTGTTCATGTACTTCGACCACTTTTTCATAGAGTTGCTTGTTTTTATTTCTTGTAGGGAAAAAACAGGGACATAGATGGATCCATTATCCTTATCAAGCTAATGCAGAAATGTGTTTAAATTCCTTATAGACACTGGATATTAGACCTTTGTCAGATGTGTAGTTTGTAAAAATTTTCTACCATTCTCTAGGTTGTCTGTTCATTCTGTTGATAGCTTCTTTGCTGTGCAGAAGCTCTTTAGTTTGATTAGATCCCATTTGTCAATTTTTGCTTTTGTTGTAATTGGTTTTGACATCTTTGTCATAAAATCTTTGCCCGTGTATTCTAAATGGTATTGCTTATGTTGTCTTCCCAGGTTTTTATAATTTTGGGTTATACATTTAAGTCTTAATCCATCTTGAATTAATTTTTGTATAAGATATAAGGGAAGGTATCAGTTTCAATCTTCTGCATATGGTTTGCCAATTATCCCAGCACCACTTATTAAATAGGAAATTCTTTCCCCATTGCTTGTTTTTGTCAGATTTGCCAATGATCAGATAGTTGTAGTTGTGCAGTGTTGATTCTGGGTTTTCTATTCTGTTCCATTGGTCGGTGTGTCGGTTCTTGTAAAAGTACCATGCTGTTTTGGTTACTGTAGTCCTTTAGTATATTTTGAAGTCAGGTAGCATGTTGCCTCCAGCTGTATTCTTTTTGCTTAAGATTGCCTTGCCTATTTAGCCTCTTTTTTTGGTTCCCTAGGAATTTTAAAATAGTTTTCTTACTTCTGTGAAGAATGTCAATGGTAATTTAATAGGAATAGAACTGAATCTATGAATTGCTTTGGGTAGTATGTCTATTTTTATGATATTGATTCTTCCTATCCATGAGCATGGAATGCTTTTCCATTTGTTTGGGTTATCTCTGATTTCGTTGAGCAGTGTTTTGTAGTTCTCCTTGTAGAGATCTTTCACCTCCCTTGTTAGCTGTACTTCTAGGTATTTTATTCTTTTTTTGGCAATTGTGAATGGGAGTTCATTCCTGATTTAGCTCTTGACTTGACTGTTGTTGGTGTATAGAAATGTTATACATTAATTTTGTATCCTGAAACTGCTGAAATTGCTTATCAAGTTTAGACGCTTTTGGGTGGAGACTATGAGGTTTTCTAGATATAGAATCATGTCATCTGCAAATTGGGATAGTTTGACTTCCCCTCTTCCTATTTGGATGTTCTGTGTTTCTTTCTCTTGCTTGAGTGCCCTGGCCGGGACTTCCAATACTATGTTGAATAGGAGTTGTGAGAACTGGCATCCTTGTTTTGTGCTAGTTTTCAAGGGGAATGCTTTCAGCTTTTGTCCATTCAGTATGATGTTGGCTGTTTGTCAATTGTATATGGTTCTTATTATTTTCAATTCCTAGTTTATTGAGAGTTTTTAACATGAAGAGATGTTGAATTTTATCAAAAATGTTTTCTATATCTATTGAGATAATCATGTGGTTTTTGTCTTTAGTTGTCTTTATGTCATGAATCACATTTATTGATTTGCATATGTTAAACCAACCTTGCATCCTGGAGATAAAACCTACTTGGTCGTGGTGGATAAGGTGTACCAGTATTTTGTTGAGAATTTTTGCATCAAGTTTCATCAGGGATATTGGCCTGCAGCTTTCTTTTCCATTGTATCTCTGCCAGGTTTTGGTATCAGGATAATGCTGGCCTCATAGAATGAGTTAGTGAGGAGTCCCTCCTTCTCAATTGTTTTGGAATAATTTCTGTAAGAATGGTACCAGCTCTACTTTGTACATCTGGTAGAATTTAGCTGTGAATCTTTCTAGTCCTGGGCTCTTTTTGGTTGGTCGGCTATTTATTATTGCCTCACTTTCAGAGCTTGTTATTGGTCTGTTCAGGGATTCATTTTCTACCTAATTCAGTCTTGGGAGGGTATATGTGTCCCAGAATTTATCCATTTCTTCTCGACTTTCTAGTTTACATGCATAGAAGTGTTTGTAATATTCTCTGATGGTCATTTGTATGTCTGTGGGGTCACTGGTAATATCCCCCTTATCGTTTCTGATTGTGTTTATTTGAATCATCTATTTTTTTCTTATGAATCTAGTTATTGGTCTATTTTATTTATTTTTTTCCAAAAAACCAGTTCTTGAATTGGTTGATCTTTTGAATGGTTTTTCATGTCTCTATTGCCTTCAGTTCAGCTCTGATTTTGGTTATTTCTTTTCTTCTGGTAGTTTTGGAAATGGTTTGCTCTTGGTTCTCTAGTTCTTTCAGTTGTTATGTTAGGTTGTTAACTTGAGATCTTTCTAACTTTTTGTTGTGGGCATTTAGTGCTATAAATTTTCCTCTTAACCCTGCCTTAGCTGTGTCCCAGAGATTCTGGTATGCTGTATCTTTGTTCTCATTAATTTCAGACAAATTCTTGACTTTTTCCTTAATTTCATCATTTACCCAAAAGTCATTGAGGAACAGATTATTCAATTTCCATGTGATTGTATGGTTTTGAGTGAATTTCATTTTCCTCATTTCTAATTTGATTGTGCTGTGGCCAGTAGTCTGTTATGATTTATTTTGCATTTGCTGAGGAGTGTTTTACTTCTGATTATATAATCAATTTTAGAGTGTGTGTCATGTGGTAGTAAGGATATGTATTCTGTTGCATTTGGGTGTAGAGTTCTATAGATGTCTGTAGGTCTATTTGTTCCAGTGCTAAGTTCAGGTCCTGAATATCTTTGTTACTTTTCTGCCTTGATGATTCATCTAATAATATCAGTGCAGTTTTGAAGTCTCCCACTATTATTGTGGTCTCCTTGAAGGTCTCTAACTACTTGCTTTATGAATCTGGATGCTCTTGTGTTTGGTGCATATATATTTAGGATAGTTAGATCTTCTTATTGAATTGAACCCTTTACCATTATGTAATGCTTTCCTTTGTGTTTTTTGATCTTTGTTGGAAACACAATTCTTATGATTATTAACTCAATAACCATTCCCCTATATAATTAAAAAAAATTTATTCATAGATGGATACAAGTATTTGTTACAATATAGAAAATTGTATTTAACACTAATAAAATGAGAAGAGAAGGCAGCAGCATGAAGAAAGTACAATAAAATTGTCCTTTTTATATATATGTAAAGTGTTGGGAACATTTACAGAGTAACTGTTGCATGTTTTCAACAGAACATTGAGAGTTTACATATTTTCTGAATGTCCCAAGTAAGAAGTAATGTTGCCAAAAATAACTTGCTCTGCCTTTGAAAATTCATTAAAATTGTCTTGATTTCAGTGTAGTTTGGGGAAAGCAAGGCCATCTTTAATTCTCCAAATGAATTGCTTTGTGGAATATTTTGTGGCACGGTTATATTCTGAGGTCATATTTGAAGAGGACTAGGAAAATATAACTGCAGTCTCTCCCTTTTCAAAGCATGTAAAATGCTTAGGGACTTCAAACTTGACCTTTGCTTGGGCAAACTCACCTGACAGCAGAAGAACAGATGAAGAGACTGTAAACTATGTTATCAACAACCATTTTATATTAAATCTTGTCCCTGAAGAGATTCAGGAACTCAGGGTGTCCACATTACTATAGTTGTGCAATATTTATAATTTTCCATCAAATGTGTGCTAACTGTGTATAGATTACTGTGGTCACTGAAGGCTGTGAGTCATAGAGGTGGGGGAGAACTTTGAAGCCAGAAAGTTTTAGGATCAAATTCCATTTGCTGCTTAACTATTGATGTGACCAAGACCAAATTACTTAGCTTCTATAAGACTCAGTGGCCTCATGTGTATAAAAAATATAATAAAACTCACCTTACAGTATTGTGAATTTTAAGCAAGCATTCATACCAAACTTAAACAGCTGAAATTAGAAATTTTAAACACAGTATCATTTACATTAGCACCCTCCAAAATGAAATACTTAGGAATTCCACAAATACATATACAGAATAAGTGCAAAATATATATGAAGAAAATTGCAACACTCTGATGAAAGATATTAAAGAAGAACAAATGAATTAACAGATGTTTCATGTTCATGGGTAAGAAGACTCAGTATTATCAATATGTCCATGGCTTTAATGAAATCACAATCAAAATCTCAGCAAAATATTTTGTAGATGATGACAAATTGATTCTAAGGTTTATATGAAGAGAAGAAAAGCCCAGAATAGGCAACACAATATTGAATGAGAAAAGTAGTCAAAGGACTGACACTATCAAACCATAAAACTTACTATAAAGCTACAGCAATCAAGACAGTATGGTAGTGGGCAGAAGAATACACAAATAAATCCATGGAACAGGATAGACAGTTCAGAAACAGACCTACCCAAATAAGGTAAACTGATCTTTGATAAGAAACAAAGGCAAATAAACAAAGAAAAGGTAGTTTTTTCCACAAACGGTACTTGGAACTTCTGGATACAGAATCTACATGATAAAAAACGAATCTAGATACAGACCTTATACCCTTTACAAAAGTTAAATCTAAAGGGATTTTACACATAAATGTAAAGTGCAAAAACTATAAAACTCTTAGACTATAACATAGGAGAAAATCTCCTATGCAAAAATGCAGAAAAATAAAGTGTGAAGTGTTTGTAGGTGGAGAGACTGAGAATTCTTTGCTATTTGTATTTGTTATTGTATTGAGTGACGTTTTAGATGCAACATCAAAGGTCATATCCATGAGTTTGAGTGATAATTATGTGCCCATGTATGCCTACTGATTGTAACAAATTTACCACTCTGTGTAAGATATTAGCAGTGGACAAGGCTGTGCTTGTGTGGGTACAGGGGTCATATGGGAACTCTATGTACTTTCTGCTCTATTTTGCTATAAACTTAAAATTGCTCTGAATTTTTTTGAAAAAGGTAATATCTAGGTGAAAAAAAAAATGAACATAGGAATATAGAGTGGAGAAACAAAAATGAAGCAATAGAAAGTAAATGTGTCTATCAAATAATGAAATAATTGAATATCTTTCTTTATACTCTTCTCATATCCAATATCCTGCAAGAGAATTCTCTATTTTTAAAGATTTAATTTTATTTTAGATTCAGAGGGTACATGTGCATATTTGTTACGTGGATATATCGCATACTGGTGGGAATTGGGCTTCTAGCGTACCCATCACCCAAAGAGTAAACATTGTACCTAATAAATAATTTTTCATCCCTTGCCTCCCTGTTTTGGAGTCTCCAGTATTTATTATTCCATCTCTGTGTCCATGTGTAACCATTGTTTAGCCTCCACTTATAAGTGCAAACATGCAATATTTGGCTTTCTATTTCTGAGTTACTTCACTTAGGACAATGGCCTCCAGCTCCATCTATGTTGCTGCAAAAGACACGATTTCATTCTTTTTATGGCTGCATAGTATTCTATGGTGTAAGTGTACCACATAGAAACTTCTCTCTCTAAAACACAATAATTTAAAGCTCTTTACATAATTAGTAGAAAATATTATGGTGTATTTGTTATAATTCTTCAAACTTAGATCCCAGACAGTATAAATGGGATTTTATACTTTGTCTTCATTTTTTTAAAAGAATTATTGTCTTCCAAGGAAGAAAGTAGGTTTTACTTACAATCTTTATTTGCAGAATATTATTGACATAAAGTACATTTACACATAATTATTGTGAATACATTTGCAATATTTTTGATTTCACGTAAGAATGGAAAATAGCCAGTCTTGGAAGGTGGAAATGCCATGATTTTAGTGGAAACAGATACAAACTGGAAAACTCCTGCTTTGTTCTTGCTGCATTAAATTTTCAGACTGAAGTATCACCTTATAAGGAGTATATTAAACTCTCTCTACCTTCCAGGTTTGGTAGTTCCTACTTCCCTTCTGGACTATTTGCCTACTGAAGATTCTTAGGCGTCACTGGCAATCTCATCTCCTAATGCTTGTGGCCGAATATGGCTTTCCTAGTGTCTACCTAAAGGGGACAGCTAACTAACTTAAAAAAGGCAGGGAATTTTGGTCAGTGAGAGACAGAAGGCAACAAGGAACCAGCAATGGTCGTTCTGAGGCATGATGGCTCCGTATGGCCAGTCCAGTGGTACCTGGTGTTGTTGAGCATTCAGCTACATGTCATTGTGATGCCTGACTGGCTTAGTGGAGTACCAACTTTGGTTAACTTTTCCTCCTTCTCTGTTTTAATCTACTTTTACCCTTACTCTTGTTGCCCTGGGATTGCAAATCTTTTTCATCCTCTTGCTCCACAAAAATATGTTAGCATATAAACTTTGCCTCAAACTAAAGGAGCCTGGACAAGACAAGTCATATTTTTTCAGTGGGTGATAACATTTAACTTACTGATATAAATATGAAATATGTACCACAAATTGCTAGTTCTGTTATATATCATTACATATCTGTTACATATCATTAAAGGCCTCTGCAGCCAACAGTGTCTGAAAAATGTTGGGTAAACAAGTTTAGTTAAGTTTGTTGTTGTGGTGGTGGTTTTTTTTTTTTTTCCTTAGAGCATCCACTGAGACTAGTATATCTGGAACACTTCTTGAAAAGTAATATTTAAAGAAGATAAGTGGTAGAAAATTCAAATCCCAGAGGATCCAGGGAAGTAATGTAAATAAGCAAAACAACCTGGTAGCAGACTGTGCTAAGTGGAGTGTGTTTGCCCCACCTCGACAGAAGCATCTTCAGTGGAGGGTGGTATGTGTGAGTGTAGGTCTTTTGTGGCTGCACCCTACTAATTTTTTGGATTAAAGCAAAACATCTAGATCTGTTTAAAAATTGTAAAATGTCCTAACGTTAAAAGTATTGGCATCTAATTCTAGTTTTTAAAAGTCATTGCAGGATCCAAAGAAAGTAAGTTTGTGATCTGGGCCAGAACCAATGATTTGTAACAATGGTTACACTATCCTTAGGGTATGCTGATCAATTGACCATGTTCTAGGCGCCAAAAGGCGAAGGAAAAAAAAAAAAAAAGATTCAAAGAAACCTGCCTACCTTCAAGGATCTCACAACATATTTTGGGAAAGAAGTAATAGCACATACATTTCAATTTGGGCAGTTTCATTTAACACCAATGTATTTAGGATCCAGTATATGACAGGCAATGAATACTACCTTTGATAAGCTCCCAGTATGATAGAGGTGATGGGTACATAAACATGTGATAACGTATTAGTTTGAAGTTTACACTAATTTCAGCCTATATCATATGCTATAAGATACATAAGAAAAGTTCTGACCTCTGTAAGCATTTAACATTTTATAAATAATCTAGCCCTCATGCATATGTTTGTGTTTATCATAAGCTTATGTATAAATTAAATTGTATGTAGTTTTGTAGGCCAGCCCATAAACAGTTCTTCATGGGTACCTACTGAGAAACTAAATTTTTTTTCTTGGATTGAACCGTCATTGCTAATCGGATTATTCTTCTTTGAAAATGCCTTCCATTAGCCTTTAAGAAAACGATGAGAGAATTAGATTTTGTGTGTGTGTGTGTGTGTGTGTGTGTGTTTAAATCTTTCTATTTTGAGCACTGAAGGAGATGGCAAAAATAAAATTTGTTTTACGAAAAAGGAGACTTTTTAAAATTACACAAATTTCTTTATAATAGAGGAAATACCACCTACCCTTGGTAAATACTCACAAAATCTTTACTTTTTGTATTTCTGTAAGAATAATTTTAGGTTATTTGCAATTATGCAAATAACTTTCAAAAGCCTCAAAAAATAAGAATTTCTGGGAGACCCAAACCTTAGCCACTAAAGTCATTTGAATTAAAAAATGGCATAATCAGTGGTACTGCAAATAAATGGTTTCACTAATTTGTCTTTTATTCTTGTACTACATTAATAAAGAGGAATGGGGGGATTTATGGAAAAAGTTTAGGATTAAGTGGGACAGTAAATTTAGACATTTATCTTTCACCACTGAAAGTCTCATTCCAGAATCATTCTAAGGTTCAGTTAAGTTCTAGCTAAAAGTAAACCTCATCATATTTCATATTGCCTGCACAGCTCACATAACTCTGTATTTAAGCATTTACACTAAAGGACTATATTTCCCAAGAGGTCTGGTTCCCATGAAAGTCAGCATTAGGAATGTTAGCGAGAATTTCTTATTATTTTATGTCTAGTTTGCAGAGGTATGTACAGGGCATTTTAAAATTCATCCCAGAATAGTCATCTGTGTTAAAGAATTTGATGACCTTGATCAGTCTGAAGACATGATTCTAAAAATGCATCAATTCTACTTTTTGATGTATTAAACCACTGGTACGTTGTTTACTCCTTTTTGTTTTTTCATTTTGAAATTAGTGTATTAGACAAACATTTATACTTATGTTTTATACCTAGATATGCTCTTGTATGTAACTGAAGAAAATCCTTTGGTGGGTTGTGTCACTTCACAGGAAGGATTTTTTTTTTTTTTGATGTAGTCTTGCTCTGTCACCCAGACTGGAGTGCGGTGGCACGATCTTGGCTCACTGCAACTTCCACCTCCCAGGCTCAAGCAATTCTCCTTCTTCAGCCTCCCAAGTAGCTGGGATTACAGGCACTTGCAGACTTTTTTGTTTAAGAACCTGTGCTGAAAACACAATTTCGCCACCATGTTTTGCCAATTTTTACAACCTAGGGAAGTGTAACAAAATGATGATGTTGGTGATGACGATGATGACGATGATGCTGATAATGCTTCCCAAAATTCATTCACATGTGATGTGATAATAAATGAGCAATACCAGAGTTGCATGTAAGTTTTTCAATTATCAGCATAGAATCGATCAAGGTGCCTTCTTATTTTACAAACCAGTTTTGAAGACTTCTAATTTTAGCTCCTAAATATACAGTGCTGGAAAATCATTACTTCTTTCTTTAGAACAAGAAGCAAAGCTAAAGAAACAGAATCAATTACTATTTTTGGATCCATCAAATAATTGAGAACACAAGGAAAATCACTATTTTGAAATCTGAAAAGACAGGTTAGTATAGAGAAGCACAATTGACATTACCTCAGTGGAGCAGAAGCCATCCGAGCCATAAACTGGAAGGGACATGTATAGTATTTGTGATAAACTTCTCGATGCTGAGTATGAGTTAGCCTGAGAGTGAGAAGTTCCTGGGCATTCAGTCCTAGAGAGTCCTCACACTTCTATGGGTTTTACCTCCAGGAGCTCCTTCAGGTAGTCATTGTGAAGAGCCAAGAAAAAGCATCTTTAGTCATTGGCAGAGAAGGAAAGAAGTGAAAACTTGAAATATGCCCAGTGTGTTTTGTATAACAAAGACCTATAACCTAGCGAAGAAGATTTTATCAGAAATGTATCTTACCTATTCTGCGAAAGGGCGATTACCCAACTCTAGTTAAATCTAGCCTTTCTACCACACGTCAGAAGGAAGAAAGGGAAACAACAAAACAACTTAAGAAACACTTGTAAAGTTACAGCACAGGGACATAGGCCTACTGAAAGACTGAGATTTAATCGTAACATCATAGAACACCCACACGCAGGGCTCTGGTGTAGTAACAGATGATTAGAGCTGGAGGAGCTGCAAGGCACAGACTCTATTATAGAAGGAATACTTAGAGAACCAAAATATGACAAAGGAGGGTAAAACAACAGCCATAGGGGAAATTAGAAAATCTTGACACCTGTAATTGTGGCAACCTTCAATCACAGCTCAACTCCTAGCCAGATTAGCAGAAAATCAAAACTTTATGTAAATCAGAAACTCAGATTTACATAAAGAGTGCTGGAGAAAAAACAAATGAAGGTAAAATATATTTATTATTTTTCTTATTCCTAATTGACTTAGTGGATAGTTGTTCAAAGTAATAATGGTAGCAATGTATTGTGTGATTATAAGAGATGGATAAATGAATGAATAACTGCAATGTTCTCTTTAAGAACCAGAAGGAGGAATTGAGCATACTCTGTTATATGTACCTGCACTAGTTGAGAAGTGCTAGTGTTAATTCAAACAGAAATTACATTACTTTTACAATCATACTTCAAATTTTAGGAAACACAGTTTGTTTTTTTTTTATTCTTGAGACACGGTCTTGCTCTGTCACTCAGGCTGGAGTGCAGTGGCATGATCACAGCTCAATGTGGCCTTGAACTCCTGGACTCAAGTGATCCTCCTGCCTCAGCCTCCCAAAGCTCTGAGATTACAAGTGTGAGCCACCATGCCTGGACAACAATTTTTTAAAGTATAATTGATATGTTAGAAAAGGAGAGAAAAATGGAATTACATAAAATTCTCAATTAAAACCAGAAAAGGCAGGAAAAGAGGGGTAAAAAGAAGGAAGGAGCAACTGGAAAAAATTAGAAAATAGTTACAAACATGGTAGATGTTAATCTTACTGTATCGATGATTACTTTAAATGTGAATGGTCTAAATATATCAAAATAAGTTAAAAATCTCTTTTTCACTTGATAGACCAAGCGTGTAGAACATCAGTAAAGATATATATGAAATGACTAGCATCATTAATCAGCTGAATCCAACTGACACTTATAGAATGCTACATCCAGGAACAGTGGAATAATCATTCTTTTTAAGCTTACTTGGAAACTTCACCAGGATAGACCACATTCTGGGCCACAAAACACAATTTAACAAATTTAAAAGAATAAAAAGTATGTTTTTAGAGCACGATAAAATTAAATTGGAAATCAATTGAATTACATTACATTACATTAAACAACTCACTTCTAAATAATGCATGGCTTAACAAAGTCTCCAGGAATTTTTTTTTTTTTTTTTTTTTTTTTTTTGAGACACGGTCTGACTTTGTCACCCAGACTGGAGTGAGTTTCACGATCTCAGCGCACTGCAACCTCCACCTCCTGGGCTCAAGCAATCCTCCCACTTCCGCCTCCCAAGTAGCTGGAACTACAGCACAGCACCATGCCCAGCTAATTTTTTTTTTTTTTTTTTGGTAGTGATGGAGTTTGGCTATGCTGAACAGGCTTGTCTTAAACTCTTGAGTTCAAGAAATCTGCCCACCTTGGCCTCCCAAAGTTCACAGGAATTACAAGTGTGAGCCATTATTAATGGCCTCAGGGCAAGTTAAGCAAATATTGTTTAACAAATAAATGTGAAATTACAGCTTACAAAAATTTGATATAGCCAAAGAAGTACTTGGAGGAAAATTTATAGAATTGAGTGAATATTTTTGAAAAGAAATATCTAACATCAATAATCTAAGTTTCCACCATAGAACACTAGTGAAGGAAGAGAAATCTAAGATTAAAACATCCACAAGAAAATAAGCAAAACTTGAGTTGGCTGGCAAGATGGCCAAATAGGAACAGTTCTGGTGTGCAACTCCCAGTGAGACTGAGGCACAAGGTGAGTGATTTCTGCGTTCCCAACTGAGGTACCCGGTTCATCTCACTGGGAGTGGTTGGACAGTGGATGCAGCTCAAGGAGGGCGAGCCGAAGCAGGGTGGGGCGTAGCCTCACCCCAGAAGAGCAAGGGGTCGGGGAACTCCCTCTACCAGCCACCGGGAAGCCATTAGGGACTGTACCATGCACTCCAGCCCAGATACTGTGCTTTTCTCATGATCTTCACGACCCACAGATCAGGAGATTACTTCCGGTGCCGACACCACCAGGGCCCTAGGTTTCTAGCACAAAACTGGGTGGCTCTTTGGGCAGACACCGAGCTAGCCGCAGTGTTTTTTCGTACCCCAGTGGCACCTGAAACATCAGTGAGACAGAACCATTCACTCCACTGGAAAGGGAGCTGAAGATAGGGAGCAAAGTGGTCCGACTCAGTGGGTCCAGCCCCCACAAAGCCCAGCAAGCTAAGATCCACTGGCTTGAAATTCTCACACCACCACAGCAGTCTGAGATCAACCTTTGACCCTCCAGCTTGGTGGGGGAGGGGCATTTGCTGAGGCTTGAGTAGGCGGTTTCACCCTCACAGTGTGAACAAACCTGCAAGGAAGTTCAAACTGGTGGACCCCAGCTCAGCAAGGCCGTTGTGGCCAGACGGCCTCCTTTCTGGGCAAGCCGTCTCCGAAAAAAAGGTAGCAGCCCCAGTCAGGGAATTATAGACAAAACCCCCACCTCCATGGGACAGGGCGCCTAGGGGAAGGGGCTGCTGTGGGTGCAGTTTCAGCAGACTTAAACGTCCCTATTTGGCAGCTCTGAAGAGGGCAGCAGATCGATCAGTTCTGAAAAGGGCTTTGAGGGTTCAAGCTCTGAAAAGGGACAGACTGCCTCATCAAGTGAGTCCCTGACCCCCATGTCTCCGGACTTGGAGACACCTGCCAGTAGGGGCCAACATACAGGAGAGCTCTGACTGGCATCTGGCAGGTGCCCCTCTGGGACAAAGCTTCCACAGGAAGGAACAGGCAGCAATCTTTGGTGGTCTGCAGTCTCCTCCAGTGATAGTCAGGCAAACAGGGTCTGGAGCAGACCTCCAGAAAACTCCAGCAGACCTGCAGTAGAGGGTCCTGACTGTTAGAAGGAAAACTAACAAACAGAAAGGAATAGTATCAACATCAACAAAAAGGATGTCCACTCAGAGACCCCATCTGAAGGTCACCAATTTCAAAGACCAAAGGTGGATAAATCCATGAGAATGGGGAGAAACCAGCACAAAAAGGCTGAAAATTCCAAAAACCAGCACACCTCTTCTCCTCCAAGGGATCACAACTCCTAGCCCACAAGGGAGGAAAACTGGACAGAGAATGAGTTTGACAAATTGACAGAAGTAGGCTTCAGAAGGTGGGTAATAACAAACTCCTTTGAGAAGGAGCATGGTCTAACCCAATGCAAGGAAGCTAAGAACCTTGAATAAAGGTTAGGGGAATTGCTAACTAGAATAAACAGTTTAGAGAAAAACAAAAATGACCTGATAGAGCTGAAAACACAGCAGGAGAACTTCGTGAAGCACACACGAGTATCAATAGCTGAATCAATCTAGTGGAAGAAAGGATATCAGAGATTGAAGATCAACTCAATGAAATAAAGTAAGAAAACAAGATTAGAGAAAAAAGAGTGAAAAGAAATGAACAAAGACTCCAAGAATTATGGAACTATGGGAAAAGACCAAACCTACATTTGGTATACCTGAAAGTGATAGGGAGAATGGAGCCAAGTTGGAAAACACTCTTCAAGATATTACTTCCCCAACCTAGCAAGACAGGCCAGCATTCAAATTCAGGAAATACAGAGAACACCACAAAGATATTCCTCATGAAGAGCAACCCCAAGACACATAGTCATCAAATTCACCAAGGCTGAAATGAAGGAAAAAAATGTTAAGGGCAGCCAGAGAGAAAGGTCAGATTACCTACAAAAAGCAGCCCATCAGACTAAGAGCAGAGCTCTCAGCAGAAAGCCTACAAGCCAGAAGAGAGTGGCGGCAAATATTCAACATATTTTTCATATCCAGCCAAACTAAGCTTCATAAGTGAAGGAGAAATAAAATCTTTTACAGACAAGGAAATGCTGAGAGATTTTTTTCACCACCAGGTTTGCCCTACAAGAGTTCCTGAAGAAACACTAAACATGAAAAGGAACAAACAGTACCAGCCACTGCAAAAACATACCAAATTGTAAAGACCATTGATGCTATGAAGAAATGCATCAACTAACAAGTAAAATAACCAGCTAGCATCATAATGGCAGGATAAAATTCACACACACATTTATTAACCTTAAATGTAAATGGGCTAAATGCCCATATTAAAATACAAAGACTGGAAAATTGGATAAAGAGTCAAGAACCATCAGTGGACTGTATTCAGGAGACCCATCTCACATGCAAAGACACACTTTGGCTCAAAATAAAGGAATGGAGGAATATTTACCGAGCAAATGGAAAACCAAAAAAAGCAGAGGTTGCAATCCTAGTCTCTGATAAAACAGACTTTAAACCAACAAAATCAAAAGAGCCAAAGGAGGACAACAAGAAGAGCTAGCTATCCTAAATATATATGCATCCAATTCAGGAGCACCCAAATTCATAAATCATGTTCTTAGACACCTACAAAGAGACTTAGACTCCCACACAATAATAGTGGGAGATTTTAACACCCCACTGTTAACATTAGACAAATCAGTGACACAGAAAATTAACACGGATATCCAGGACTTGAACTCAGCTCTGCAGCAAGCAGACCTAATAGACATCTACGAAATTCTCCACCCTAAATCAATAGGATATACATTCTTCTCAGCACCACATCACACTTATTCTAAAATTGACCACAGAATTGGAAGTAAAACACTCCTCAGCAAATGCAAAAGAACAGAAATCATAACCGTCTCTCAGACAGTGCAATCAAGTTAGAACTCAGGATTAAGAAACTCACTCAAAAATGCACAACTACAAGGAAACTGAACAACCTGCTCCTGAATGACTACTGGGTACATAACAAAATTAAGTCAGACATAAAGATGTTCTTTGGGACCAATGAGAACAAAGACACACGTACCAGAATCTCTGGGACACATTTAAAGCAGTGTGTAGATGGAAATTTATAGCACTAAATGCCCACAATAGAAAGCAGGAAAGATCTAAAATCAACACCCTAACATCACAATTAAAAGAACTAGAGAAGAAAGAGCAAAGAAATTCAAAAGCTACTAGAAGACTAGAAATAACTAAGATCAGAGCAGAACTGGAGGAGATAGAGACATGAAAAATCCTTCAAAAAAGCAATGAATCCAGGTGGTATTTTTTTTGAAAAGATCAACAAAATAGAGAGACCACTAGCCAGACTAATTAAGAAGAAAAGATAGAAGAATCAAATACATGCAATAAAAAGTGATAAAAAGGATATCACCACCAATCCCACAGAAATACAAACTGCCCTCAGAGAGTATTATAAATACCTCTATGCAAATAAACTAGAAAATCTAGAAGAAATGAATAAATTCCTGGACACATACACCATCTCAAGACTAAATCAGGAAGAAGTCGAATCTCTGGATAGATCAATAGCAAGTCTGAAATTGCGGCAGCAATTAATAGCCTACCAACGAAAAAAATGTCCAGGACCAGACAGATTCACAGCCAAATTCTACCAGAGGTGCAAAGAGGAGCTGGTACCATTCCTTCTGAAAGTATTCCAAACAATAGAAAAAGAGGGGCTCCTCCCTAACTCATTTTATGAGGCCAGCATCATCCTGATACCAAAACCTGGCAGAGATACAAAAAAAGAAAATTTCAGAACAATATCCCTGATGAACACCGATGCAAAAACACTCAATAAAATACTGACAAACCGAATCCAACAGCACATTAAAAAGCTTATCCACCATGATCAAGTTGACTTCATCCCTGGGATGCAAGGCTGGTTCAATGCAAATCAATAAATGTAACCCATCGCATAAACAGAACTAATGACAAAAACCACATGATTATTTCAACAGATGCAGAAAAGGCCTTTTACAAAATTCAACAGCCCTTCATGCTAAAATCTCTCAATAAACTAGGCATTGATGAAACATCTTTCAAAATAATAATTGCTATTTATGACAAACCCACAGTCAATATCATACTAAATGGGCAAAAAATGGAAACATTCCCTTTGAAAACTGGCACAAGACAAGAATGCCCTCTCTCATCACTCCTATTCAACATAGTATTGGAAGTTCTGGCCAGGGCAATCAAGCAAGAAAGAGCAATACAGTGTAGTCAGTTAGGAACAGAGCAAGTGACCTTGTCTCTGCTCACAGATGACATGTATTTAGAAAACCCCATCATTTCAGCCCAAAGTCTCCTTAATCTGACAAGCAACTTCAGCAAAGTCTCAAGATACAAAATCAATGTGCAAAAATCATAAGCATTCCTATACACCAATAACAGACAAATCATGAGTGAACTGCCATTCACAATTGCTACAAAGAGAATGAATTACCTAGGAATACAACTTACAAGGGATGTGAAGGACCTCTTCAAGGGGAACTACAAACCACTGCTCAAGGAAATAAGAGAGGACACAAACAAATGGAAAAAGTTTCCATGCTCTTAGATAGGAAGAATCAATATCATGAATATGGCCATACCACCCAAAGTAATTTACAGATTCAGTGCTATCCCAATCTAGCTATCATTGATTTTCTTGACAGAATTGAAAAAAACGACTTTAAATTTCATATGAAATAAAAAAAGAGACCGCATAGCCAAGACAATCCTAAGCAAAAAGAACAAAGCTGGAAGCATCACGCTACCTGACTTCAAACTATACTACAAGGCTACAGTAACCAAAAGAGCATGCTACTGGTACCAAAACATATACAGAGACCAGAGGAACATAACAGAAGTCTCAGAAATAACACCACACACCTACAACCATCTGATCTTTGACAAACCTGACACAAACAAGCAATGAAGAAAGAATTCCCTATTTAATAAATGGTGTTGGAAAAACTGGCTAACCATATGTAGAAAGCTGAAACTGGACCCCTTCCATACACCTTATATGAAAATTAACTCAAGATGGATTAAACACTTAAATTAGGTTTCTAAACCTAAACCATAAAACCCTAAAACCATAAAAACCCTAGAAGAAAACCTAGGCAATGCCAGTCAGAACATAGGCATGGACACAGACTTCATGACTAAAACAGCAATAGCAATGGCAACAAACTCCAAAATGGACAAATGGGTTTTGATTAAACTAAAGAGCTTCTGCACAGCAAAAGAAACTATTGCCAGAGTGAACAGGCAAACTACAGAATGGGAGAAATTTTTTGCAATCTACCCATCTGACAAAGGACTAATATCTAGAATCTACAAAGAACTTAAACAAATTTACAAGAAAAACACAGACAACCCCAAAAAGTGGGTGAAGCATATGAACAGACACTTCTCAAAAGAAGACATTTATGCAGCCAAGAAATATATGAAAAAAACCTCATCATCGCTGGTCATTAGAGTAATGCAAATGAAAACCACAATGAGATACCATCTCATTCCAGTTAAAACACCAAACAAGAAAATTACATGATGATATCAACTGGTGGAGAAAACATTTGACAAAATCTAACATATTCATGATAAGAACTCTGAACAGATTAGGAATCAAAACTTGATAAAACTGAATATATAAATTTTCACCCCCCAAACCACAGCTTTTCTACAGCTTTAATCATACCTAATGATGAGAAACTGGACGCTTTTCCTCAAAGACCAGAAACAAGGCAAGGATGTCCATTCCCACCACGTTTTTCAATATTGTACTGGAAACCTTACCAATTGCAATAAGACAAGGAAAGAAAATAAAACGTTTACTGGTTGTAAAGAGGAAATTAAACTGTCTTTGTTCAAAGATGACATGATTGTCTAATAGAAATTCCCCACAAATCTAAAAAACAAACAAAGTTTTGAAACTAATAAGCAATTATAGCTAGGTCACATGATATAGGGTTAGTAAACAAAAGTCAATTGTTTTACATCCGTACTGAAAGATTTGGTTTTGTAATAAGAACCATAAATACTATACTAAATAGCCATAATACTAGTTATGATAGCATAAACATAAATACATATGTGTAAATCTAACTAAATATTTATAGAAATTCAATACAGAAAATTATAAGTCTAGAGGAAAAATTTAAAGAGGAGATAATTAAATAAATGATATTCCATATTTATTGATTGGAAGATGCCATATGTTAAGATGTTAATTCCTTCCAACTTGATCTATAGATTTATCACAATTCTAATGAAAATACCGGCAAGCTATTTTATGTATATGAACAAACTAATTATAAAATTTACAGAGAAAGGAAAAAAGAAACTAAAATAGCAGAAATAATACTGAAAAACAAGAATGAAGTTAGAGGACTTACATTTTCTGAAAACAAATGATACAATTAGATAATCAAACTATTTGTACAGACAACTCACCAAAGAAGACATATGACAAATAATATGAAAATCTTCTCACATCATTTGTCATTTGAAATTGGAAGTTAAAAACAATGAGGTATCAGTGCACACTTAGTAGAAAAGCTAAAGTAAAATTTTAAAATACCCTAACAGTTTCATATGCTGATGAGAATTGCAGAGCTAAGGAACTTACATTTATTGTTGGTGAGATTCAAAATGAGACAGCCATTTTTGAAGACAATTCATCAGTACCTTATAAAGCTAATAGAGTTGAAGATTTATTTCTACATAATCAAGTTGGAAAGTTATCTCTACACTACAACATGCAAATTATGTTTGTGTTAGTCCATTCTCATCCCCTACGAAGAATTACCTGAGACGGGGTAATTTATAAAGAAAAGAGGTTTAATTGACTCACAGTTCCACACCATGTACAGGAAGCATGGCTGAGGAAGCCTAAAGAAACTTACAATCATGGCAAAAGGTGAAGGGGAAGCAAGCATGTCCTACATGGCTGGAGCAAGAGAAAGAGTGAATGGGGAGGTGTTACACGCTTTTATCCAACCAGATCTCATGAGAACCCACTCACTCTCACAAGAACAGCGAGGATATCTGCCATCATGATTAGTCACCTCCTACCAGGGCCCTCCTCCAACACTGGGAATTACAACGTAACATGAGATTTGTACAGACACACAAATCCAAACCATATAATTCTGCCCCTAGCCCTTCCAAATTTTATGTCCTTGTCACATTGCAAAATACAATAATCTCTTCTCAACAGTCCTGCAAGTCTTAACTCACTTCAGCATTAATTCAAAAATCCACAGTCCAAAGTCTCATTTGAGACAAGGCAAGTCCCTTCCACTTAAGAGCTTGTAAAATAAAAAACAAGTTAGTTACTTCCAAGATAAAATAGGAGTACAGACATTGGGTAAATACTACCATTCAAAAAGGAGAAATCAGACAAAACAATGGGGCTACAGGCCCCATGGTAGTTTAAACCCCAGCAGGATAGTCATTAAATCTTAAAGCTACAAAATAATCTCCTTTAACTCCTTGTCTCACATCCAGGCTATGCTGATTCAAGAAGTGGGTTCCCAAGACCTGGAATGTCTAAACCCCTGTGGCTCTGCAGGGTACAACCCCCTCAGCTCCTTTCATGGCCTGCCATTGAGGGCCTGTGGCTTTTCCAGGTGCACTTTGCCACCTGTCAATGGATCTACCATTCTGGAGTCTAAAGGACCGTGGCCCTCTTCTCATAGTTTGACTGGGCAGTGTCCCAGTGGGGACTGTGTGGGGGCTCCAATCCCACATTTCCTCTTTGTACTGCCCTAGCAGAAGTTCTCCATGAGGGCTCCCCAACTGGAGCAGACTTCTTCCTGGATATCCAGGGATATCCATACATCCTCTGAAATCTAGTCAGAGGCTCCCAAGCCTCAACTCTTGCTGTCTGTACACCTGGATGCTTAACACCACATGGAAGCCACCAAGGCTTATTATGGTTTGTGCCATCTGAGGAACAGTCTGAGGTGTATCTGGGGCCCTTTTAGCCACAACTGGAGCTGGAGCAGCTGAGATACAAAGAGCAGCATTCCAAGGATTTGCCTGTTAGCATGGTCCTGGGCCTGCCCATGAAACCATTCTTCCCTTCTAGCCCTCAGAGCTGTGATGGAGGGGCCGCTGCAAAGGTCTGAAATGACTTCAAAGCACTTTGCCTATTGTCTTAGCTATTAACATTTGGCTCTTTTTACTTATGCAAATTTCTGCAACCAGATTGAATTCCTCCCCAGAAATTTTGTTTTTCTACCACATGGTTAGGCTGGAACATTTCCAAACCTTTATGTGCTGCTTCCCTATTAAATGTAAGTTCCAATTTAAGATCATCTTTTTGCTCATGAATATAAGCATTGATTGCTAGAAGCAGTCAAGCAACATCTTGAATGTTTTGCTGCTTAGAAATTTCTTCTGCCAGATACCCTAAATTATCACTAAATTATCACAAGTTCCAAGTTCCACAGATCTCTAGAGCAGGGGCACAATGCCTCCACAAAAGTGACCTTTGGTCCCATTCCTAATAAGTTCCTCATCTCCATCTGAGACCCCCCTCAGCCTGGACTTTATTGTCCATATCACTATCAGTATTTTGGTCATAATAATTTAACAAGTCTAGAAAGTTCCAAATTTTCCCACATCTTTCTGTTCTCTGAGCACTCCAATCTGTTCAACCTCTGTCCATTACCCAATTTAAAAGTCACTTCCACGTTTTCAGTGTACATCTGTGAGGGTATTTTCGGAAGAAATTAACATTTGAATCAGCTGACTGAATAAAGACGACTCACCAATGTAGGAAAGCATCATTCAATCCATTGAGGGCCCAAATGTAACCCTGAATTCTCTCTCTTTTCTTGGGCTGGGATATTCATCTTCTCCTGTCCTTAGACATTGAAGGTCCTGATCCTCAGGCTTTTGAACTTTAGTACTTTCCCTATCCTCCTTCCAGACCAATTCTGTACTTCACCCGTATTTTCTCAGGTCTCCGACTTAGACTGGGAGTTTTACCATCAGCTCCCCTGGTTCTTAGGTTGTCAGATAGGGATTGAATTACACTACTGTAATTTTACCTCATTCTCCAGCTTACAGATAGCAGATGGGACTTCTTGGCCTCTATAATCACATGAGCAAATTCCCATAAAATGTCTTTCTCTCTCTCTATATATACACACACACACACATATGTATGTATATGCACACATATAAATATGTATATATGTGTTAATATGTATGTGTGTATGCATATGCATACATACATATATGCATATATATGTATATATATCCACATATATACCTCCTGTTGGTTCTGACTAATATATATGACATTAAGCATTTGTCAAAACCTATAGAACTTTACAACAGAAAGAGTGAATATGAATGTGGGTAAAATCCAAGGATCTTCTTATTATTCCATGCTTGTGCTCTATGAGGATATATCAATAAAAGATAACAGGAGATGTGACATTGAGAATCTGTAATGTTTCATATGGCACATAAATTGAGCTATTTACTTTTTTCCCAAAACATAGTATCTACTATAACAGAACACAAGAGGAAGGAGGTGTTTGGCATAAAAAGCTAAGACTGTGATGTTGACTTGAAACTTAGTGGATGAAATGAATCAATTCATTCCACTGATTTGTAAAAGGTCAGTTACCAAACAGAAAAAGATCAACTGAGGCTTAGATTTAGTATAGTAATGCTTTAGCTGGTATTGGATAACTAGGTTAATGAACTTGCCTTAGTGGCTGTCTTGTGTTATTTGTTTTTCTGAAGGGCCATATTAAATTCAGTATGTTTTAATTAAGAGAAAAAGTTTCATTTTTGTTGAGAAATGTGAAAACCAGGGAAAAAAGGGTTAGAAGAGAATCATTGCAAATTAAAACAAGAAAATACATGACAAGTACTTTTTTAAGCATTTAGGTTAGCAAAATTTGAAACTATAACACAATTTGGGGGCCCTGACCTTTAAAATAAAAATGATCAATAGCAAATAATACATGTTCTGTGTTTGAGGATATAACAGGAACAAAATTACTAAAACTAGTCTCCAATTTTGTTCTTTGTCACTGTTGCAACTAGAAGCAAACATGACTGATGCCTAGTGAATAGGTGATAGCTGGCAGTTCATCCAGAACTTTTCACATGCAATCAGCAGGCACAATGCCGTATGTGGCAGCTCTTCATTTAGGTTAATTTACTGTAACTCACGTGTATTAATATCCTAGTAAGCTCACTAGTGTCCCATGTCTGGCACTGTGTGTGTCTCATCTTCTCTGTGTGGGATTCCCTTGTGAAATATTTGGGAACTCTATCATGGAAAGCATTGGAAAGAGACTGCTGTTTAGAGGAGTAGTTTTTTCTATGATTGAGTAAGTAATCTGTTAAAACATGATAAAAACATGCAGTTTGGGTAAATTGTTTCAATATTCATTGAGAACATTATAACGGTGTTTTTATTGAAAAGAAAACCACTGAGTGAATGTAAAATCACTTGCTTTTCTAACTATATTTTATTCCCAAATTTTACAGATGTTTATTAAATTCATATGAGGTATAAGCCACAGTGGTATTTAGCAATCCAATTTGATTGTAAGAAATTCCATTTTCACCATTATAATGAAACACATATCCTCCTAAAAACAGCTATGAACGTTTGATAAACTCTACAGAGTTGTCTATTTATTTGTTTATTTATTTTCATTAGGATTGCTCATGGATTCATATTTTGTGCAATGTATTTGATAAATATCATTGTTTATTTTTGGTGCCCAATGTATATTACATTTGTTCAGTGAGATCCTCTTAAATCTGTAATTTATGTCTTTTTGGTGTGTCTCCATCATTCTTTGAGTATTTTGTTATTGAACACGGTAGAAGACATTTCAGGCTCATTTATTAATTTTCATATCTCAAGCTTGGAGTCAGCTTTTTCTTCATAAAGCCCTGGCAAGCTTTAGTGGAAAATGGTATTTAGAAACCAAGATCAGTGTACGAGGTGTGCTCATTTTCTACCTCTGTCATTGCTCCTGGGCCCTCTTTCTTAGTGGGCAGAGAAACAGAGTATGACATATGTCATATCATTTCTTCATCTATTTGTTTACATCTATCTGTCTTAAAAACTATGAGTTCATATTGATATTTCAAATTCCCAAAAGCAGGAAACTGGGGTTTCATTATTTTCAAAATTGTTATTCATTTGTTCAAGCCTATAATACACAGAAAGTAGTTTCAGAATTACTAACATATTACTACAAAAAAAGAAATTTGATATTTATTTACTATTCTGTCTTTTATTTGGATAAAATTTACAAAGTATGAAATGCATTAATGAAGCCTTTAACTTAATTTTGTGAAAAGCAAACAGCTATGTAATCCCCATCCCTATTAATATATAGAACATTTTTATTACTTCAGAGAGTTTTTTCAAGCTCCTTTCCAGTTGTTCTCTTTTTTAAAAACTTTTATTTTAAGTTTAGGGGTACAAGTACAGGTTTATTACATAGGTAAACTTGTGTCATGGTGGGTTTTTTAAAATTTTACTTTAAGTTCTGGGGTACATGTGCAGAATGTGCAGTTATGTTATATAGGTATACAGGTACCATGGTGGTTTGCTGCACCCATCAACCCGTCACCTACATTAGGTATTTCTCCCAATGCTATCACTCCCCTAGCTCCCAGCCCCCTGACAGGCCCAGTGTGTGATGTTTCCCCACCCTGTGTCCATGTGTTCTCATTGTTCAACTCCCACTTGTGAGTGAGTATTCGGTTTTCTGTTCTTGTGTTAGTTTGTTGAGAATGATGGTTTCCAGCTTCATCCATGTCCCTTCAAAGGACATGAACTAATCCTTTTACATAGTTTCATAGTATTCCATGGTGTAGTTGTGTCACATTTTCTTTATCTAGTCAATCATTGATGGACATATGGGTTGGTTCCATGTCTTTGCTATTGTGAACAGTGCCACAATAAACTTACGTGTCCTTGTGTCTTTATAGTGGAATGAATGATAATCCTTTCGGTATATACCTAGTAATGGGATGGCTGGGTCAAATGGTATTTCTAGATCCAGACCCTTAAGGAATCGCCTCACTGTCTTCCACAATGGTTGAACTAATTTACACTCCCTCCAACAGTGTAAAAACGTTCCTATTTCTCCACATCCTCTGCAGCATCTGTTGTTTCCTGACATTTTAATGATCATCATTCTAACTGGCATGAGATGGTATCTCACTGTGATTTTCATTTGCATTTATCTAATAACCACTGATGATGAACTTTTTTCATATGTTTGTTGGCTGCATAAATGTCTTGAGAAGTGCCTGTTCATATTCTATGCCCACTTTTTGATGGGGTTGTTTGTGTTTATCCTGTAAATTTAATTTCTTTGTAGATTCTAGATATTAGCCCTTTGTCAAATGGATAGATTGGTTTGTTTTACATATTATTTCATCACCCTGATGTTAAGCCTAGTACTAATTAGTTATTTTTCCTGATCCTCTCCCTCCTCCTAACCTCCACCCTCCCAAGTTACTTTTCTGTTTTTTGTTTTTTTTTTCACTTTAGATTGAATATAACATAGTATGTTTACCAATTCTCCTGATAACACATTTAAATTCTTTCCAAATTTGGCTATTATGAACAAAACTTCTACAAGAAGTTGGTAAATTTTATGATGTTGATATATGATGAAATTGCTTAATGATGCATTTTCAGAACCATATCTGTTTTTAAGCAATGCATGACCGTATTTGTTCTCAGTTTGTGTCCTCCATTTTTTTTTCTGTTCTCTTTTCTGCTTCATTTTGGATTATTTTAACATTTTAAAATTTGTTTGAAATTTATTTTTCAGTTTATTGACCATATCCTTGTATAACACATTTCTTAGTGGTCGCTCTCATTATTACGATATATATATATATGTCTCACCTTTTGTAGTTTATTTGGAATTAATTTTTGCCACTTCCTATAAAATGTAAGAAGCTTTATAACTATATAGATTATTTTAACCTTCTTATTTTATGTTATAGTTGTCATACTGAAAGCCTCATGAATCAACATTATAAGTTTTGCTTCAATAACCAGAAGTCTCTTAAATAACTTAAAAGGAGAATACTACTGTTGAATTTAACCAGATATCTGCCAGTTTTTGTTGCTCTTCTTTTATCCTTGAATTTCTAAGTTTTATTCTGGTATCACTTTTCTTCAGCCTGACTAATGTTATTATCTATTTTAGGTAGGTCTTTCAGCAGAAAGTTATCTTAATTTCCTTCACCTTAGAATGAATTTATTTTACAATCATTTCTGAATAATAACTTCACTGAATACAAAACACTGAACTGACAGCTCTTTCAGTACTTTAAATGTTTCATTTTACTGTCTCCTGGCCTCTATGGTTTATCCACAGTTATTTAAAACAATGTGGACCATTAACATGCCATTTTTCTCTGGATGCTTCCAGTAATTTTTCTTCATCTGTGGGTTTTAGTATTTTGAATCCACTGTGTGTAGGAATGGCTTTCCTTGAGTTTATTCCGTTTAAGATGGCTGAGCTTGTTAAATTTATGAATTTATGCCTTTCACCAAATTTGAAAAGGTTTTGATCACCATTTTATCAAATTTGCTTTCCACACTCATCTCTTTTCTCTCTTTCTGGGACAAATGCTATTATTTTTTGATGTTTTATAAGATTCAGAGACTGTTATTTTTCAAATTTTCTTTGTATTATTAAGCTTGTATGATTTCTATTGATCTCTCTTGAAGTGCATGGACTCTTTATTCTGTCATCTTGATCTAATCAAGTGAATGTATTTTAAATTCAGATATTATTAACATATTTTTGTACCAAAATTTGTATTTTTAATGCAAGTTTTGTCAGAAGAGTACTTAAATTTTTCCATTCATTTCAAGAGTGTTTTCCTTTCCCTCAAGGAGCGTTGTTACAATAGGCGCTTTAAAGTTATTAACTTATAATTTCAACCTTTAAGCCATCTTGAAATTGACATTATTTTTACCATTTGGAATTTGTCACATTGTCCTAGTTCTTAGTATGTCCAGTAATTTTGGATGTATCTACGGAATTTTGAAAAGTATATTGAGAGGTTGTTGCTGCTATTAATATTCACTTCAAAGTTAATTTTTGTTTGTTTTTGCAGACAATAAACTTGGTTAGCTTCAATCAGACTTGTTGTCAACTTCTGTGGGCAATGGTTCTAATATAAGTTCAATTTTCACAGCTTTTTCTAAATGACTGAGCTCTATATTACCCATGTTCCTCTTAGTGGTTAGTCTTGGATTTGGGCTGTAGTTGACTTTAGAGTTAGTTCTCAGCATGTTCTGTGTTATTTTGGTTTTACCTCGCGCAAGTTCCATTTGGGGATAAGCCCAAGAGTTTTGTCAGTTAATATCACATTTAGTGCATCCTTTTCTCTGGATCACTTAATGAGCATTTTCTCCATGCCACATTTTCCAGTTCTTGGTTCTCTGGCTAGAAAAATAGGTTTTATTCTCAGAAACTTTGTTTCTCACTATTACTGAGCTTCACCCTCTTGGGATCACCCTCAGGACTAAGCAACAAGATAAAAAAGCATAAAAAGTTAATAAAGACTTCCTTCAGCATTTTAACCACAAGGTCTTCTTTTCCTACTCTCTCTGATGAGAAAAATAAATGTCCTGTCAAGGCATTCCTTCAATGACATCTTGTCATACAAGTCTATATCCAAGGTTGCCCACAAAGCAGAAAAATGGGGAAAATGTGAGTCTCTCAAATTCTTATTTTTGTTTGATAACACTAAGATTTTTACAATTTGTATATTTTCAAAAAACAGATTTTTGTCTTTGTCAATTTTTAAAAATATTTTTCTTTCAAAGTGATTTGCTCTTATTTTTGTTATAGCATGAATGTTCTTTATGCATCCCTAAAATTTTGATATGATGTATTTCGTTATCATTCACTTCAAAATATTTTTAAATTTTCTTTATAATTTTTCTTTGACTTACATATTTATTCAAGTGTATGTTGATTAATTTCCTTATTTGGAGTATATCTCAATATAATATTGCTTTTTTAAAAATTACTTTTTTTCCTATGGCAATATTGTCATCTTTGCATTTTATGTTTACATATTTTCTAATACTCTTTAAAAATATTTGGTTTTATAATAAGAACTGTATATATTTAAGGTGTACATGTGATGATATGATATATGTATATGTTATGTAATGATTATCACAATGAAATTAACTAACACATCTATCACTACCCATGCTGAAAATTAGATACCCAGAACTTTTTCATCTTATAACTGAAAGTTTGTATCCTTTAACTAACATCTTCCCATTTCCCTCACACTCCTATCCCAGGCAACTACCATTCTATTCTCTGCTTCTGTAAGTGTAAGTTTTAATTATTATTATTATTTTTTAACAGTGTCTCACTCTGTCACCCTTGCTGGAGTGTAGTCGTGTGATCATGGCTTACTGCAACTTTATCTCCTGGGATCAATTGATCTTTCCACGCCTCCTGAGTAGCTGGGACTACAGGTGTGCACCACCATGTACCGCTATATATATATTTTGTTTTTGGGGGGGGGGGAAGGGAGGGATTTTTCTGTAGAGATGAGGTTTTACTGTGTTGCCCAGGCTCGTCTTGAACTCCTGGAATCAAGCAATCTGCTCACTTCGGCTTCCCAAGATGCTGGCATTATAAGTGTCAGCCACTGTGCCTGGCTCAAGTCTAACTTTTATAGAACTTACATCTACATGTATGTGAAAGCATGCAGTATTTGTTTTTCCAGGCCAAGATTATTTCACTTAACAGAATGTGATCCAGGTTCATCCACGTTGAAACAGAACAGACTCATAATAATTGCTTCAAATCCATTGTTAGATTTTACATCTGGGTAATCTCTAGGTTGGTTTCTATTAATCTCTTTTTGATTCAAATTCTCATGTATATTATTTTCATGTCAAGTAATTTTTGAGTAATTACTGAGCATTTTTATAATATAGAATCTCTTTTTCCTATGCCCTCTGCATATAAGGATCATGTTAAAAATAGCTAAATTTCTGATCTCCAGCCTCTTTTTGTTGTTCCCAATTTGATTAGATTTAGGTTATATAATCATGTTCTTTTAAAATGACCTTATATTCCTCATTGATATAGAGTCCCATCAAAACCAAGCAAAAAGAAAATACAAATGGAAAGAAAGCATTTTCAGAATTAATTTATTATATAACATTTTAAAAAACTTTGATTTAACTAATGCTTAATGTGCAGACAAAAATTTAATTTACTGGTTTTATTTTTGTTTTTAGTATAATACTCAAAGTATGGTTATATCTTCTTTTAAGCTATTAAGAATTTTCTTGACTAAGTATAAAAACAAAATTTGCTATAAAAGTATAAGAAATTTTATATCAAATTTTTGTTTGTCAAGCAGAAAAAAACCATTGACCCCAAAAAAATATTAGCAAAGTTTACCGATAAATAGTAAATAGCAAGAGATGAAGATTTACCAATGACAAGAAGCCTAGAAGATATTTTTATATGAAACATTATATGGTAAATATAAAACAGATAAAGTAATTTTTTAAACTCTTGAATATTAAGAAATAAAGTAAATAGCAATAAAAATGATTGATTGGGTTTAAATGAATATAGTCCCCTTTAATATTTTGTTATGACTTTTGTAATTTATCATCAGTGTTATTTTTATAAATACTCATCTGAAAATTCAGAAGGAAACAGACGAGATGATATTTTGTTATTGTCCACCTCTGCCTTAGAGTTAATGCATAATGTCATACTAATTTAAATGGATATAACAAATATCTTAGTGCTTTGAAAATGGCCAGAATTAGTTGTACATATTTTTATTCATTTGTTTTAATTTATAAACTGCCACCCATGGCCTCTGAGTTCATGTGCATGATAAAATTATCAGAAAACAAATTATAAATAGCAATCAGTGACCTCTTTCTTAGCCACTGAACTTTACCAATGGCCTAACCCAAGACCCCAGGCCTGAAGGCCAATCAACTTGTCAGTTCATAAGGCAAAGAAAATTTTAAATACAATCCCCTACATGAGGAATTGCCAACAAATAGCTTGATAAAGCTGAGTGAGATTCACTGGCTGCTGTCTGTAGTAGCCAGATAGCAAATTTTAACTATGAAATATGGAAGTAAAATTTACCACAGTAATCTTATAGAAGCTATTATTAGTTCATGTATTTAATCCATTTTTTCTAAATCAATTTACACCAGTAAATACAATCGAATAATTTAGAATGTCTATCCTGAAAATAAGTTTATTTCAAGAAATGTGATTTCATTTTTAAAAAGGTCTTCATGTTGACAAAATTAACCTAATAGTGATTGGCCTGAAACCTATAATAAAGCTTTAATTTCTTAGCTTTTACACGTTCCACATTTCAATATAGTGACTAGATTTCTGAAAACAAAGCAGTTACTTAAAATTTTGAAATGAAAGGAAATACTTGCTTTTACCTGTAATGTTTGATAATTGCAGCTATTTTCTTTTCTACCTGTTTTCCTCCATGTGGTTAAGATCTTTATAAAACTTTAATGTCTTTAAAAAGTGAAGGACTTGCTCATTTAAGGCCCCACTCTCAACAAATATTGAGAAAAAAATGTGATATGACATGAGGTGGTGGGGGGTGGTAGTGAGAGAAAGAAAGGCCAGCAAGAGAGAGACTCAGAAAAAAAAAAAAAAAATGTTCTTGATAACTATTCAAGTACAAAGCAGGATCTCCTGAATTCAACCAAAGCAACTTAGAAAATAGGAAAAATTCAACAAAAACCCAAGGTTTAAGAAGAGTACTGTAAGTATTCAGAATGTGTATTACATGCAAGAAGAAATTTTGGCTTGTATGAAAGTCAGAATTTTTTGGACTGGGCCATGAAAGGTAATCTATCCTAAGACAACCATGAAAAGTAAACAATGTAGAAAGAACTATCAGCAGTATGTTTAATAATATCATACCAAAGTGTTCAAAAAACTTTGATTTGACATCAAAGGCAGAGAAAAATGTTAGTATCCAGTTCCAATTTCTATTAGAAAGTAAGATACTTCATTAAGATTTTAGTGCAATCAACACATCTGGAAGTGTCATATAGCACTCTCTTTTCACCTGGTTTTGTTTTCCACTCAATTCTAAGTCAGTTCGATTGCTACTAATTACTTTAGTCAAGTGGATTGTTTTTTTCTGGAATGTATTATATCTGCATGGAAATTTGACAATTTCTATATATTTGATTTTTATGTGTATAATATAGGTTATCTTTTCCTAAAATGGAGATTTTATTCCTTCAGTTTATTTTTTAAAACTTGAAGCATGGATAATACGGAATGCAAACTGAGGCACTTTGAATCTACTTTAAGTTTGGTCATATTGCTTATTAGTAAGATCATAAGGAAGCAAACATTAATAAATTATCAAACAGGCCAATATGTCTGAATGTAACTCTTTAAAAGCATTAAAAGAGAGATATTCTTTTTATTTCAAAAGCAGTAAATCAAAAAAAATTAAACTGAACATGAAGACTTTATTAAATTCCAAAGATGAGAAAGCTAAAATTTTTCACACACTATACCTCATAAATTTGACTTAAACTACGGAGATCATTTGGTAGCAATACCCTTAATGGTAAATTCTAATTGTCAACGTTAAAGTGAAAGAAAAAAGGGTGCTGAGGTAAGCAAAGTATAGCATTCCTATTCCAGTATATAGTTTTCTTGTGTAAATGTAGAAAGAATTTTTATAGTGGTATAATAACCTCTATGAAGAATCATTCTTCAGCCCCAAGTGTCATTAGAAAGGTTATAAATTTAACCTTTCCAGTTTTGGCAAATGGAAAATTTTGGGACCTTAGGCTATGATACTCAGGTATTCAACTTAATTTGTAAGAAATAAACGTTTAGCAAGCAGGATGTAGAACCATCTATTCAGATAAAATGATTCCAAATACATTTACTTACAATACTTACTTCTTATTGGAGACTAGTTTCAAAACTGAGTAGAGGGCTATTTCTTGAGAATTATACCTAGTAATACAATTCAGAGATATTTCTCTTCACAAAAAGAAAACCACACAGTCAATTATTTCCTGTAGTTGATATATATAGAAACGAGTTATGCATTTAATTTATTTTTTCTAGATCCAGTTACACCAATAAATATAATTGCATAATTTAGAATTTCTATCCTGAAAATAAGTTCATTTCAAGAAATATGATTTTATTTATAAAAAAGGCTTCATGTTGACAAAATTAACCTAAAAGCACTAGACCTGAAACCCATAATGAATTTCTAATTTATCTTCACAAAAAAACACAGAAAAATATTTCCTGTAAACTATATATTTATTATAAGATAGTAGCAATTATAATAATAATGTTGAATCTGGACACAACACTGAATAGAGTGAAACACTGAATACAACACCAATAAGTCTATGAATTTAAATTTTTGAATCTCCCTAAAGTACTGCTTATCGAATTTAGGCTTCTCCCACCCCAAACATCTCTAATAACATAAAACCAGCATAATAATTAGACATTAATCTAAGAAATGCTTTGGTTGTGCTGAAAAGTCTAGTAAAGTGAAGGTAGAATACATCCTCTAACAGGATTGAGACCAGAACACCGCATAAGAGGGAACACAGAACAAAAATCCTTCATTTGGAACAAAAATCCATCCACCTACAATGCCCTTTTTATTTTATTTTATTTTATTTTATTTTATATTTATTTTTACAGGTAAATATTTTACTGTGTTTCAGCTTTACTGTCAGAGTCCAGCTTTTTTCTCATTTTATTTTACTTTAAGTTCTGGGATACATGTGCAGAACGTGCAGGTTTGTAACATAGGGCAGTATGGCCATTTTCACGATATTGATTCTTCCCATCCATGGGGATGGAATGTTTTTCCATTTGTTTTTGTCCTCTCTTATTTCCCTGAGCAGTGGTTTGTAGTTCTCCTTGAAGAGGTCCTTTACATCCTGTATTAGTTATATTCCTAGGTATTTCATTCCCTTTGTTGCCATTGTGAATGGAAGTTTATTCATGATTTGGCTCTCTGCTTGTCTATTGTTGGTGTAAAGGAATCCTTCTAATTTTGGCACATTGATTTTGTATCCTGAGACTTTGTTGAAGTTGCTTAAGAGCTTGAGGAGACTTGGGGCTCAGATGATGGGATTTTCTAGATATCAGATCATGTCATCTGCAAACAGAGACAATTTGACTTCCTCCCTTCTTATTTGAATACTTTTATTTCCCTCTCTTGCCTCATTCCCCTGGCCAGAACTTCCAATACTATGTTGAATAGGAGGGGTAAGAGTGGGGATTCTTGTCTTGTGCTGGTTTTCAAAGGGAATGCTTCCAGCTTTTGCCCATTCCGTATGGTATTTGCTGTAGATTTGTCATAAATAGCTCTTACTATTTTAAAATATGTTCCATCGATACCTAGCTTATTGAGAGTTTTTAACATGAAGGGACGTTGAATTTTATCAAAGGCCTTTTCTGCATCTATTGAGATAATCATGGGGTTTCTCTCATTGTTTCTGTTTATGTGATGGATTACCTTTATTGTTTTGTGTATGTTGAACCAGCCTTGCATCGCAGAGATGAAGCAGACTTGATTGTGGTGGATAAGCTTTTTGATGGGCTGCTGGATTTGCTTTGCCAGTATTTTATTGAGAATTCTTGTTCAACAGGGATATTGGCCTGAAGTTTTCTCCTTTCATTGTGTTTCTGCCAGGTTTTGGTATCAGGATGATGCTGGCCTCACAAATGTGTTAGGGAGAAGTCCTTCCTGTTCAAATGTTTGGCATAGTTTCAGAAGGAATAGTACCAGTTCCTCTTTGTACCTCCGGTAGGATTTGGCTGTGAATCTATCTGATCCTGGGCCGCTTTTTGGTTCATACACTATTTATTACTGCCCCAGCTTCAGAACATGTTATTGGTCTATTCAAGGATGCAATCTCTTTGGGGTTTAGTCTTCGGAGCATGTGTGTGTCCAGGAATTTATCTGTTTCTTCTAGATTTTCAAGTTTATTTGCATAGAGGTGTTTATAATATTTTCTTATGGTGATTTGTATTTATGTGGGGTCAGTGGTGATAATTGTGTCTGTTTGATTCTTCTCTCTTTTCTTCTTTATTAGTCTAGATACTGGTCAATTCGTTAATTTTTTTTCAAAAATACACCTCCAGGATTCATTGATTTTTTTGAAGGATTTCGAGTATCTGTATCTCTTTCAGTTTCGCTTTAATCTTAGTTATTTATTGTTTTCTGCTAGCTTATAGATGCATTTGTTCTTGCTCCTCTAGTTCTTCTAGTTGTGATGTTAAGGTGTTGATTGGAGATCTTTCTAGTTTTGTGATGTGGACACTTAGTGCTAAAATTTCCCTCTTAACAGTGCTTTATCTGCATCCTAGACATTCTGGTACATTGTCTCTTTGTTCTAGTTGGTTTCAAAGAACTTCTTGATTTCTGCCTTAATTTCATTACTTACCCAGGAGTCAGGAGCAGGTTGTTAAATTTCCATGTAGTTGTGTGGTTTTGAGTGAGTTTCTTAATCTCGAGTTCTAACTCAATTGCACTGTGGCCTGAGACACTGTTATGATTTCCATTCTATCACATTTGCTGAGGAGCATTTTACTTCCAATTATGTGATTGACTTTAGATTAAGTGCCATGTGGCACTGAGAAGAATGTGTATTCTGTTGTTTGGGGGTGGGGAATTCTGTAGATATCTCTCAGGTCTACTGGATCCACAGTTGAGTTCAAGTCCTGAATATCATTGTTAATATCCTGTCTCAATGTTCTATCTAATATTGACAGTTGGGTGTTAAAATATCTTACTAGTATTATGTAGGAGTCTAAATCTCTTTGTAGGTCTCTAAGAACTTGTTTTGTGAATCTAGGTGCTTCTATATTGGGTGCATATGTATTTAATGATAGTTAGTTCTTCTTGTTGAATTATCTCTTTACCATTATGTAACGCTCTTCTTTGTCTTTTTTGATCTTTGTTGGTTTAAAGTCTGGTATGCCTGAGACTAGGATTGCAACCCTTACTTTTTTCTGCTTTCCATTTGCTTGGTAAATTTTCCTCCATCCCTTTATCTTGAGCCTATGTGTGTCTTTGCATGTGAGATGGCTCTCTTGAATATAGCACACTGCTGGTGTTGACTCTTTATCTAATTTTCCAGTTCATATCTTTTAACTGGGTCATATAGCCATTTACACTTAAGTTTAATATTGTTATGTATGAATTTGATTCTGTCATCATGATGATAGCTGATTATTTTGCACACCAGTTGATGTAGTTTCTTCATGGTGTCATTGGTCTTTATATTTCAGTGTGTTTTTTCAGTGGCTAGTACTGGTTTTTCCTTTCCATACTTGGTACTTTCTTCAGGAGCTCTTTAAAGGCAGACTTGGTGGTGCCAAGTTCCCTCAACATTTGCTTGCCTAAAAAGGGTTTTATTTCTCCTTTGTTTATGAAGTTTAGTTTGGCCAGATATGAAATTCTGGGTTGAAAATTCGTTTATTTAAGAATATTGAATATTGGCCCCCACTCTCTTCTGACTTGGAAGGTTTATGCTGAGAGTTTCACTGTTAGTTTGATGGGCTTCCCTTTGTAGGTGACCTGGCCTTTCTCTCTGAATGCCCTTAACGTTTTTTTCTTCATGTCGACCTTGGAGAATCTGAGGATTATGTGTTTTGAGGTTGATCTTCCTGTGGAATATCTTACTGTAATTCTCTATATTTCCTGAATTTCAATGTTGGCCTGTCTTGCTAGGTTGGGGAAGTTCTCCTGGATGAAATCCTGAAGTATGTTTTCCAACTTGGTTCCATTCTCCCTGCCTCTTTCAGGTAATCCAATCACTTATAGCTTTGGTCTTTGTAAATAGTCCCATAGTTCTCGGAGGTTTTTTTCATTCCTTTTCATTTCTTTCTCTAATGTTGTCTGCCTGCCTTATTTCAGCAAGATCATCTTCAAGCTCTGATATTCTTTCTTTCACTCGGTCGATTCAGGTATTGATACTTGTTTTTGCTTCAAGAAGTTATCGTGTTATGTTTTTCAGCTCCATCAGGTACTTTATGTTCTACTCTAAACTGGTTATTCTAGTTAGCAACTCCTGTAACCTTTTGTCATGGTTCTTAGCTTCTTTGCATTGTGTTAGAACATGCTCCTTTAAGTCAGCTTTAAGTTTGTTATTACTCACCTTCTGAAGCCTACTTCTGTCAATTTTTCCATCTCATCCTCCACCCAGTTCTGTGCCCCTGCTGAAGAAGTGTTGAGATTATTTGGATGAGAAAGGACACTCTGGCCTTTTGGTTTTCAGCATTTTTGTTGATTCTTTCTCATCTTGAGTTTGTCTAGTTTCAATCTCTGAGGCTGCTGACCTTTGGATGAGGTTTTGTGGGGACATTTTTTGTTGAAGGTGTTGTTGCTCTCTGTTTGTTGGTTTTTCTTTCAATAGTCAGGTCTCTCTTCTGTAGGGTTACTGTGGTTTTCTGGGGTGGGGGTCATTTCAGGCTCTATTCATCTGGATTGCTCCCACATTTGGAGATGTCACCATAGGAGGCTGGAAAACAGCAAAGATGGGTGCCTGCTCCTTCCTCTGGCATCTCTGACATTGAGGGGCATGGATCTGATGCCAATAGGAATGCTTCTGTATAGGGTGTCCGGTGACCCCTGTTGGGAGATCTCTCCAATTAGGGGGCAAGATAACCAGGATCCATTTAATGAAGTACTTTGGCTGACCCTTCGTTGAAGGGTGTGCTGTGCTGGGAGGAAACCCACTTATCTGGCCTGTCCAGATTCCTCAGAGCTAGCAGGAGGAAACACTAAGTCTGCTCATAACTGAGGACTATGGCCACCCCTCCCACTAGGGGTTTAAGCCCAGGGAGAACAGAGTTCTGTCCCTGAGCCCCTGGCTGGAGTTGTTGGAGTTACTGCAAGGAGGCTCGTCCCAGTAGGAGGGATGGGTCAGAGTCCAACCAATAGAGGAAGTCTGACCATGGTCTGCCAATGCTGGTGTGCTGTGCTGTGGAGACTATCTCTTGGGACCACGTTGTTTAGCCTCCTCGGCTCCAGCAGGGGCAAAATGTGGCCTGGAGCTATAGTGATGACTGCCTCCCTTCCTCTTGGGAGCTTACTGTCTTATGTAGCTAGCAGTCACAGTGATGGCTGCCACCCCTCTCCCAGGGAGCTCAGTTTTCTTAGGCAGCTGGCAGCCACAGTGATGGCTGCCATCCCTCTTCCAGGGAGCTCAGAAGACTTAGACAGCTGGCAGCCACAGTAATGACAGCTGCCCCTCCCTCGGGGAGCTCTGTTGTCTTAGGCGGCCACAGTGATGACTGCTGCCCCTCCCTCAGGGAGCTCAGACAGCTTAGACAGGAGGCTGCAGCAGTGATGATGGCCAACCCTCTCCCCAGGAACTGAGTACTCTTAGTCAGATTCCAGCCAAGTGGATGTTGAGAATCTGTGCGGCTCTGTGGTTGGGATCAAAAGACCTGGTGGCATGGATTCTTGAATGGGATCTTCTGACCTGTGAGTTGCACAATTCCGTGGTAAAAGCGTGATTCCTCAGGTTGTGTAGCACACTCACTCACTACCTCCCTTGACCGGGGATGGGGGCTCCCCTTCCCCGTGTGGCTCTCAGGTGGGTCAGTGCACCACCCTGCTTTTCCTTGCTCTTCGTGGATCACGCTGACTGTCTAGTTGATGATAGAACCTGGATACCTCAGTTGGTGGTGCAGGATTCCAATGCTGTTTCAGTTCTTGGTGGGAGCCTCCAATTGCAGCTGCTTTTAGTTGGCCATCTTGGCCCTGCCTCAACTTTTATGTTTCTTGAAGAGGGAAGTAGAAAGTTTTCTATCAGCAAGACTGAAACTGAAAGCGCATACACAAAGTTGGACATCT
Source organism: Theropithecus gelada (assembly GCF_003255815.1). NCBI lineage: Eukaryota > Metazoa > Chordata > Mammalia > Primates > Cercopithecidae > Theropithecus > Theropithecus gelada. The sequence continues at coordinate 146,401 of NW_020257633.1, forward strand.
ACTGTTGATTATTATTCAGTCATTTCCAATTTGCTCACTCAACTAAGAAACGCCAATGAACTGAGTCCTGTCTAGAGTTTCATTTTAGTATACAAATAAGTTTTGCTTTAGTAGAAGTACTATCTTGTTTGTTTAATTCTACCTGTTTGTATTCAAAAGTACAATCTTTCAAGTACAAACAAGTCAAAAGTACAAACAGACAGGATAAAAAAATAAAATATCACCAGGATGTTATTTATTCCTTAATAATTGTATGTTATATGTTGTTATGTAACAGACTACCTCAAAATTTAGAGGCCTAAAACAATACTTTATTATTCTTCATAAATCTGTAGGCTGGTTGTATAGTTCCTTTGTGTGATTGACTGTCACTGCAAGGACAGCAGGGATGCAATGTTTAAGATAACTTCACTAACTGATTTGGAAGTTGATTCTGGTCTTGTTTTTCTTGATGTGGCCTTATAACTGACATGTGACAATCCATTCTAGGCTTGACTCTTCTCTAGGCTAGAACGGATTTTTTTTTTTTATTATACTTTAAGTTCTAGGGTACATGTGCATAACGTGCAGGTTTGTTACATATGTATACTTGTGCCATGTTGCTGTGCTGCACCCATCAACTCGTCAGCACCCATCAACTCGTCATTTACATCAGGTATAACTCCCAGTGCAATCCCTCCCCCCTCCCCCCTCCCCATGATAGGCCCCGGTGTGTGATGTTCCCCTTCCTGAGTCCAAGTGATCTCATTGTTCAGTTCCCACCTATGAGTGAGAACATGCGGTGTTTGGTTTTCTGTTCTTGTGACAGTTTGCTAAGAATGATGGTTTCCAGCTGCATCCATGTCCCTACAAAGGACACAAACTCATCCTTTTTTATGGCTGCATAGTATTCCATGGTGTATATGTGCCACATTTTCTTAATCCACTCTGTCACTGATGGACATTTGGGTTGATTCCAAGTCTTTGCTATTGTGAATACTGCCGCAATAAACATACGTGTGCATGTGTCTTTATAGCAGCATGATTTATAATCCTTTGGGTATATACCCAGTAATGGGATGGCTGGGTCATACGGTACATCTAGTTTTAGATCCTTGAGGAATCGCCATACTGTTTTCCATAATGGTTGAACTAGTTTAGAATCCCACCAACAGTGTAAAAGCGTTCCTATTTCTCCATATCCTCTCCAGCACCTGTTGTTTCCTGACTTTTTAATGATCGCCATTCTAACTGGTGTGAGATGGTATCTCATTGTGGTTTTGATTTGCATTTCTCTGATGGCCAGTGATGATGAGCATTTTTTCATGTTTATTATAAAGCAGAATTTTAAAATAGTCAAAGCAGAAGCTGCAAGACTTCTTGAGAACTAGGCTTGGTTATGCACAAATGTGATTCCTACAACATTCTAGTGGTCAAATCCTAGACAAGATTCAAGGGATTAGAGAATAGAACACACCTTCTGATGGAAAGTGTGTCAAATATAATGACTGTTTTTCAATTCACCACAGAAATGAATATATTATTTTGATGGGAACATAAGAGATAATGAAACTTTGATTGAACGATGAAGAAAAGAATTTTATGGACCAGTGGGGACAACTATTTTTTTTGTTTGTTTTCTCTTTGATTATTGCTGTTTGCATCACACTTTTTGTCAATAACTCTCTTGCTCTTGTATATTTTAATATTTAATACTTAGCATTTTCTATGATTCTAAAACTCTGCCTTGACAATGAATATTAAAAATTAATTCAGGAAAACATGTGTCAAGGAATGTGAATTTATAATATACTTAATGAAAGTTAACATAGATTAAAAGCTTTATTACAATATCTGAATTCAACTTTCTATACATTTTTAAGGTAATCTGGCTAGGACTGAAATAAACTGAATATTTAAGATTGAAGGAAATCTCTGTCTCTATTTTTTTGCTAGATATTGACAAATTATACTCGCATATATGGGATACAAAATGATGAGTTTTTTTTTTTGATAGAATGTGGAATGTTAAATCAAGCTGATTAACTTATCCACCATCTCAAATATTTGACGTTTCTTATGATTAGAACATGTGAGATTTACTCTTCTAGCAATATTGAAATGTACAGTATTCAATTAATAGCTATATTACACCAAATTGTGCAATCAGTCTTTTAAAAAATCAAACTTATTTCTCCCATCTAATTAAGGCTTTATATTCTTTGATTATCATCTATCCATTCCTCCTACCCCCAGCCTCTGGCAACCACCATTCTATTCTGTTCTTCTATAAGTTCAATTATTTTAGATTTCACATATAAGTAAGTAAATGCAATATTTGTCTTTCTGTGTTTGGCCTGTTTTATTTAGCATAATGTTATTTAATTCCATCCATGTTGTCATAAATGACAGAAATTATTCCATTGTGTATACATGCCACATTTTCTTTATCCACTCATCCATTTGGAGACACATTGTGAACAGTGCTGTAATGAACATAGGCATGCAGATGCTTCTTTGAAATACTAGTTTAAAATCTTTTGAGTAAATACCCAGAAGTGGGATTGCTGGACCATAAAGTAATTATAGTTTTAGTTTTTTAAGGAACTTTTACACAGTTTTCCGTAATAGCTATACTAATGTACATTACACTAACAATAGTGTACAAGGGTTCCCTATTCTCCACATCCCTTGCCAACTTTTGTTATATTTTGTCTTTTTGATAGAAGCCATTCTAATAAGTATGAGGTAATATCTTATTGTGGTTTTAATTGGTACCTCCTAAATGATTAATATTGTTGAGTATTTTTTTCATATATCTGTTAGCCAATTGCATGTTTTCCTTTGAGAAATGGCTATTCAGGTTCTTTCACTGGTTCTTAATCAGGTTGTTGTATTTCTATAGAGCTGATTAAGGTCCTTATATATTTTGGATATTAATCCCTTATCAGATGTATGGCTTGCAAACACTTTCTTTAATTCCACAAGTTTTCTATTCATTCTGGGTTTTTGTTTTTGTTTTTTGGTAGTGTAGAACTTTTCACTGTTATGTAATCCCATTTGTCTATTTTTACTTTTGCTGCCTGCACTGATGGGTGTCAAATCTGAAAATTCATTGCCCAGACTAATGTTGTATAGTTTTCCCCCCGTTTTCTTCTAGTAGTTTTACAGTTTTAAGGTTTAGTGATTATGCCTTTACTACATTTTGAGTTGATTTTTTAATACTGAGATAAAGATCCAATTTAATTTTTTGCATATATATATATATCTCCAATTTTCTCAATAACATTTACTCAGAGACTATCCTATTTCCATTCTGTATTCTCAGAACTGTTGACAAAAATAAATTGACCATAGTTTAATGGATTTATTTCTGTGCTTTCTATTCCGTTTCATTGGTCTATGTGTCTTTTTTGTTCGTGATTGCCATAACATACCAGAGACTGGGTAGTTTATAAAGAAAAAGAAGTTTAATGGACTCACAGTTCCATGTGGCTGAGGATGCCTCACAATCATGGCAGAAGGCAAAAGGCATGGCAGCAGACAAGAAAGAATGAGAGCCATGCACAAGGGAAAAACTCATAAAATCAGCAGATCTCATGAGACTTATTCGCTACCAACAGAATAGTATGGGGAAACCACTCCCACAATTCAATTATCCCCCAGTGGGTCCCTCTCACAACATGTGGGAATTATGGGAACTACAGTTTTTAAGAGGGGACACAGCCAAACCATATTAGTGGGTGAATTTCCTTTTCTCCACATCCACACTAGTATTTACTATTTTTTGTCTTTTCAATAACCATCCTAACTTCAGTAAGATGATACTTCAATATTGCTTTGATTTTTATTTTCCTGATGATTTATATTTACATTTGATTTTCATTTTCGTGATGATTGGTGATAAGCTTTTTTGCATATATTTGTTGGCCATTTATGGGTCTTCTTTTGAGAAAAGCCTGTTCAAATTAATAAATATCTTACCCTTATAATAGTCTATTTCAAACACATAATAGCCTAATTTTGACTGCATAAAACAACTCTATGATTTTACTACCACCTCATTTAATATTTTTCCTGTCTAAATTTATATAATTTTGTAATATATATCACTTGACAATTGATATTAGCCCTAGTTGTTATTTATAATTTTTCCATTAACTTTCCTACTAGGGATATAATTATTTTACACTCCACCATTACAGTTCTAGGTCACTCTAAATATTCCTCTATATTATATAAACCACTACGATTGCTGCTTTAGTATATTTTATGTTATTAATTATAGTTTTATGGTTGTTTATGTTTAAGTCCTTTTAACAATCACTGTTTAAGGTCTACCTGTGATTAACTTCCTTACTTTCGTTTGTCTGGAAAAGGTTTGTGTTTTTTTTTTTTTTTTTTTTTCTCCTGTGAAATACAGTTTTTCAGAATAAAGCATTCTTGATTGACAGGTTTTGTTTGTTTTTCCTTCAGTATACTGAATACATCACCCCACTCTCTCCAGGTCTGCAGGATTTCTGCCGAGAAATCTTCTGATAGTCATAATGGGACTCCTTTCTTTGTGAGGTATTTCTTCTCTCTTATTGCTCTCAGAATTGTTTTCTTTGTCTTTGATTTTTGATACTTGTTTATTATGTATTTTAGTGAACTCCTCTTTGAACTGAATTCAATTGGTTACCTCTACTTCCTGTACATGGATATTGTTTTCTTTTCTAAGATTAGAAACGTTTATTTTACACACCAACGTATTTCTTTAAATAACCTTTCTCATCCTTTTTCTCTTACTTTTTTTTTCCTGGAATGCCTATTTACACAGATTAGGTCTCTTAATGGTGTCCTATAATTTCCATATGCTTTCTTTATTCTTTTTTATTATTTATGCTCCTCTGATTAGGTAATTTCAAATATCTGTCTAGTCATTGATTTGTTCTTCAGCTTGATCAAATCCAGTTGTGGCATTTTTCAGCTCAGTCATTGTATTCTTCATCTGTAGGATTTCTATATGATTTTATTTATTGTTTTCATTTCTTTGTTAAGCTTCTCATTTTGTTTATGTATTGTTTTCCAAATACCATTTAATTTTCTTTTATCTATGTGTTGTTCTACTTCACTGGACTTTTAAAAGACAAATATCATTTTTTCCCATTATTTCATAGAGCTTTTTTACTTCAGAGTCTATTGTTTGAACTTCATTAATTCATTTTGGAGATATCATAATTTCCCGAGTCTTTTCAATTCTTGTGTCTTTGCATGAGAATTTACATTTTTGTAAAAAGAGCCATCATTTATGGCTTTTCCACGAGTACTTTGGCAGGGACAGACCTTAATTAGTTTAGTCTAAATCCTGGATAGGCCACCTGCTAAAGACCGTGGGCAGGTAGAGCTTGCTGTCAGGTTCTCTAGATAGCTGGCTTGCTGCCTTTGCTTTGAATTCAAGTGAGACAACTAGCTAGGTTCTGCACTTTTGCAAGACCACTGGCTGAACTCTGCTATCAGACTGAGCTGCTTATAGCACTGCAATCACCTCTGAAACAGCCAGGCCACAGGGTGTATTCCCTGGCTGGAAGATACCACTATTTGAGTTCAGTAGTTGGATAGCGTTGCAAGAGGTACCTTGAGGTTAAGTAGATCAGAATGAATGAATGAACTGCTATACTGAGTTGAAATGCTCAGCTGAGATTTGCCTTTCTCCCTGGAAGGGCTGTGGGTGTGGGCTTTGAGGCCATGAGGAGTGCTGATGAAATTTCCAGGCCTGGCAGATATAGTGTCTGCTTGTAAAAATTTGCTGTGGGGATATGTTTCCTCCTTGGGTGGGGCCCTGGTGTAGGATCTAAGATCAGCTCTTTTGAGAGCTTTGATCAGCTCTGCTGCTAGCTGTTACCTCTGATTGAGTACCATTGCTAGCAGTACACTGAGCTTTCATAAAAATCTACACATTGGTCTTGGTGGACTCTGCCACGTTTTGTTTCTACCTTGACATAGGGGCCTAGCCATGCAGTTTCCACTACCTTCCCCATTTCTGATGGGGTGAGAATGCAGTGGGCTTTCTGGGAAGCTGGATATCCACCTCTCCAGTTCTCTTTTTTTAATTGTAGAAACCATGGACCCTGGAGAGTTCTCTCCATGTGTTTCTGTTCCAACTTGGGGCAGGGGAAGGAGCAACACGGTCAGGGTGAGCTTATTTATCCTTCCCTTTCAATGTGGACTTTTATTGAGTTATGTACAGCGTACAGGTACTGAGGCTTATTCTCTCATTTTGGAGTTTTCACTAAGGTGTTTTTGCCTGAGTATAGTTGCTAGTTGATCTTTCTGTTGAGGGAAGTAAAGCCTGGCATCTCCTACTCCACCATCTTGGTGATGCCACTCTCCTGCCTTTTTTAATTATAAAAATTACAAAATTATAAACTGCTACATAGCATCTCTATTCATATTCACTTTAAAAAATATTACATTAAACAAAATGACTCATGAAGAATTAGACATACGTTAACAGGAGTCAAATAGTTTTATTATAATGTGAAATATAGTAATTGAATTCCTATACAATAAACTTGTTAGTAGAAGTGTAGAGAAATACTATAATTTGATTTATTATCTGCACATTTGAATTAAAAACATCTAATACTTTGATCCAGTAAAAATTTTCAAGTAAATAATTGTCATTGCCTGCTGTTATGCAACATCCACTTCTGTTAGTGTTAGTGCATAACAAATGGCTAAGCAATATATTGGTGCTATCATGTAATCCTCATAAGTTACAAAGTATTTTGTTCTCAAAAAATAATTATTTCTCAAACAAGTTAAGTAAAAATTATAAAGCCATGCAAATTATCGAATAACAAATTCAAAGGTACAATACATTAATGTTAAGGTTAAATTCAAGAATATAATGAGCAAAAAGAAGAGTGTTACATTACATGAGAACAGGTATAACAACAACTAAGTAACTTTATGCACTCAGTAACATAGCAATAAATTATACAAAGCAAGAAAAGGGACAGAAAAAAAAGAGAACTGTAAAAAATATCAAACTAGATTTCATAATTCTCCATCTAAAAGAACAGGTAACAAAAATAAAAATGATAAGAATTTAATTACCATAATTAAGTAATAACTAAATAGTATGTATGTAAATCATGTACGTATATCAAATTATTCACCTCAGAAGCAGTATATAAGAAACTTTTTATATATTCACATACTATTAATTCTAGTAGAGGATGAATTTCTGTTATCAGAGTGAGCCTTTTATAGATAACAATTATAATCTCAACATAAAATATAAAGAATAACTATACAAGACACTGAAGAGTGACCAAATGCCGGGAGAAAAATAAGAAACTAGACTGGCCCTTGAGAAAAATGCACTAAGTTTGACAGAAGTCACATTTATACAGTTTTTTGTTTGTTTGTTTGTTTGTTTGTTTGTTTGTTTGTTTTTTGCTGAGGTTATTCTCCAGTCCTTGCAGTATAGGACTATTAAAACTCAAGTGGATGTCACTGTCTTCTGTCCTAAGAAAAAAGAGGATAAAATTTAGGGCTCACTATATGGATGGAAATTGAAGGGGAAAATCTCTGGAAGGAGATAGTCATGGAAAGTGAAGCCATAAAAACTGCATATAAACACCACATACATTCTTGTCTGATGTCTAATCTACATATGCATCATGATTTTAAGATGAATGCCATAGCTGGAAGGCTGAAACAACTGATCAGAGGTTCCAGCTTCTTTCAATTAGGTGAGAGTTGAGTTTGAGTTCAGTCAAGTTAACTGCATAACATGTAAGAAATCAATACACTTCAAAAGGAAAGCTTTTTTTAGAATTTTGTTCTTGAAAAGCTAAAAGTAACAGTACACAGCAAATAATATACAATCTTCAGAATATATATGTGACAACATAGATCAATATTTGATATTGACCCTTGATCAGACAGGACATCCATTACTGAGGATCCCTTTTTGCCATGTTCCTTAAGTTTTGTTAAGGATAGCTCTATATGTGTCTTAAATAACTGAGATATGTTGATATGACTAGATGCATTTTAAAAATGCACCGTAATATGATTCCTAGTAAAATATTTAAATAGTGCAGAGGCCAAATTACCTGGTAGTTAAAAACGAAAGCACTGACATTGAATTGTGTCTACTCCAGCTTGGGTTCTGGCTCATTCTAACTGTGCACTAACTGTGAGAAGGTTACTTAACTTCTCCAAATCCCAGTTTCCACCTGTGTCAATCTGGACTAATAAGGGAGTTGTCATGATAGATTGTGCACATAAAACTCTTGGCACAGGAGCTGGCACATATGTCCAAAATGTGTTAGTTATTCATGTTAAATGAGATTTAGAATGTTCATAATTTCACTGTATAAGAGATATTTTATAAATATTCATTGAAAATTAGTGTTAGTTGTGTCTCCAAAGATAATTTCTCTCACAAAGCGAGCAATATTTTTGATGAAATTTAGGACTATTAAGTCTGTCAAGTGATCAAGCGGCCTATAACTGCACCATTGTGGCAGCTGCTAGGTTTGCTTGTCACATGCCCATAGGTTGAGCCAGTGAGGAGGCAACAAACCCAAATAAATCCAGAAAGTTTATTATTTATACAGCAGTTTTATAAACTCACACAGAAGCCTGAAGCTGCACCTTAAATGAGGAGCAAGATCAATGTACACTACTGAAACTAGGACTTGGGATCACAAATGGTCTTGTGGGAATCTCCTGTAAGATATGGATGAGAAACTGCATGCAATAGCCATTTACCAGTATGTCTACACTTGTCCCAGGAGGAATTTCAGGCCATTTCACCAAAGCTTGGGTCAGACCTTGGTCAAACATTGCCTACATGGTCTATGTGATGACAGGCAGGGTCTCCCAGTTGCCATGGCAGAGCTGTTTCCTTACAAAGCCAATTAGATGAACAGAGGAACCAAAAAGCTGGGGATGCTATTGACCTGTTCCAACCTTCTTTATGGCTTTCCAGGTTAGATGCCCACTGTTACAAAACACAGTATTGTGACGACAGTGCTAAGAGGTGTTGTTTTCAAAGGGTCAAGAGTAATCCATGAGGGTTTTTACACAGTATTTGTTCACTTATAATACGTCATAGTCTTTTCTCTCCAGGTGGGCTAGTAGTGAGGCAAGAACCAAGATGGGGCTTCTGGGAAAAGCCATAAGGAGTGGTTAATTTAGACAAGCTGTTTCAAGACTAAGGAAAAAATTCATGGTATGACTTTTCTCTGGAGTAGGGGCTTCTTTAAATCTTTAGTTTTTCACTGGAGAAAGTTTATAATTCAGAATTAGGATTGCACTGGGGCCTGCTTTTATAATAGGTCTTAAATTAAGATATTTTTCTTCCAATTTAGTTTATGAGAAAAACTTATGGTTGTAAAATGCAATTTTGCTGAGCACAATTCCTCTGCCTATTTCCTTCTAGGAACCTAAAATGGCATGATTATATGGGGGACTCTGGGAAGATCTACACTGAGAACATGAACATGGCAACATTGGGTACCTCAAAAATTGAGAAAAGGCTCAGTAGAGTTGAGTGTCTCCCCTTCTCCTCAAAACATACTTTCAATCAATACTAAAATGCTATAGTTTTCTGACATCCTAACCTCTATGACTTTTGGGCATGCTGCTCTCTCTGCTCAGAATTACCCTCCCCAATAGCCAGTAAACCTGATGAACACTTATTTATTGTTTAGAATTAACACTGGTCTATAAATGAGTTCTTCCCTCCTATTTTCTCATCTGATAATGCTCACTGTTTTATGCCTTGGATGTAAAATTCTGTTATCATATTTATCATTCTACATGTTATTTTTTTCTTTATATATATCTCCCTGATAATAAACTGCAATGCCGTTGAGCTCTAGTTCATGGTTCATGGTTTTGCATTCCTGGCATAGAATATATATTCCTCAAACTTTTGTTGAAATGAATTGAGTTGAATTTAATTAAATTGAATAGTGTTTTTTTGTTTTTTAATAAAACCATCCACACTCTTTCTTCATTTTCCTTCTGACCAATGACAGGTATTTGAGAGATGAACATGTTTAAGGGCACAGTTTTTGAAATGGAGCAGAACAAAGTTAAATGATCCACGAGGAGATCAATGCCTAAAATTAGACCATAGAAGCATAATGCTCAAACCAACAAACACACCTTTTTGAGGCCTATAATGAAGCTAGAGATACATTTTTTGTTTCTTTGTTGTGGTTTAGCTGTAAGAGATCTGTATTTCCAGACTTACAGGAAATAGATGTTATTAAAATAAAGTCAATTATTATTGGTAAAGTTATCCAGCTGTTTAGTACATACAGTAAAACTAATATTAATAAAATTTAATGTATTTTAGTCAGAAAACAGAATTCAAAGATTTAAGGAAATTAAGATTGAAAATAAATAAAAAATGTAATATGCATAAAATACATATAAAATATAACCAATAAAATATAATACAACTGTATTTCAAAAGCATCTTATAATATATACCCTTTTTCATTTTTATAGCCAAATAATTTAGTCTAAAATATTTATCAATTTGTATTATCGTATAATTTTGATTATTAATCAATTATACTGAGAATTCAGATGAATAGAGGTTTACTAGATGCTTTCAAGGAATATAAAGTTTTAAAACTTATTCATCAAATAAATTAAAAGCTATGTCATAATATGCTCTTGTTGGAATTAAGATTTTGTGTCCTTTATTTCACTTAATATTTGTCACTAGAGACATAAATTCAAAGATGGAGTTTTAAAATTTAGGTTGCTTGTTTTTTTCAACTGGATTAAATTTTGGCTAAAGATAATAATATCAAATATATTAAGTTACAACCTTCAACCAGTGTTTTCTAAACTTGTTGGATATTGACAATCATACAGGATACTTGTTATACCAACAGATCATCAGTTTAACTTTGCAGGTTCAGGTCAGGCCTCAAGAATTTGCTTCTTTTTACATGGAGTCCAGTTAATTCTTATTTTTCAGCATACTTAACGACTGCATCTTTATACCATCTTAATAAATGCAAAAATTCAGAAAATATGAAGGTAATTTATTACCCTTCTTCTTACCCCTTGAAATGTCTACTTTCCTCTTCAGACCCATCTCTTACCACTAATCTGTTTGCTCTCTAATGGATAGTCATGCCGTACTGCCTAAATGTTCCTTTATTCATTTGGCCATGCTGTTTTCTGTACTTCAAATCCAAGGCCTACTAATTCGTTTCAGTTGGTTGACCATATCTGCCATCGAATACTTCAATCTAGGATCATCTCTGCTGGGAATAGTTCCTTAACTTCCTGCACCTGGAATAAGTCTCTATCTATGTACCCTAAACCACCTGTGCCTTATATTGCTCACGGTAATGGTACTCAGCATTCTTCATTGTTCTGTACTTTTAGACAAAAGATTCTTGTAGTAAGGAACACTATTAATTACACTTCATGGTCTCAACCTACCATAAAATACGACTTTCAATAGATGTCTAAGTGTTTACTAAAGGAATGAAGAGTATAAATTCTTGGAGCTCTAGCTCAACAATTTTAAATCTCTAAATGTACAACACCTTTTGGAAATGTACTATTTTTTCTACTGAGTGTGTCCTCCATCTACATGAACAACTGTCATGGATAGTCGTATTTAGCAGCCAGAGGTGATTAACACAAAAACTTTTAAATTCACTGGTTTAAAAAATTATTATCAAAATAATACACGTACATGCGAATAGTGTGAGGTAATATAAATTAAAAGTTAACTCTCCTTACCATCTCCAACCCATGATAGATAACCACTCTTGCCAGTTTCTTGTTTGTATTTCTAGAAATGCTAAAATACATAAAGTACATATCTCTCTCTCTCATAAGTATTTATACATACAAATGCATAAACAATCATTCATATATTATACTTTAAAGTATAAGTATACAGAAAAACATACATATATGAATGGTTGTTTGGGTATAAGTATACTTTATACCAGTATAGACAAATTTATAACTAGAAAAGTAAAGTCTGTATCAGTCTTAGATAATTTTTAATGGAATGGATATAATGACGAAACTGGAAAACTGACACGATATAAAGTATTAGAATATGTTTTAAAGAAAAAGTGTTAAATAGCAGTGTAGTATTATTAAAAGATAAAGTTGGGTATGGGAACCAGAATTTCAGAAATGAACAGAGAACTAGAGATTTTTTTAAAAGCATAAAAATATAAACTTTAGAATAACTTTACAGCAGAGAAAAACAGATATAAAAGTATCTAAGATAGCAGCAGACACAGAACCAACATGTTTCCTTAAAGTACAATTTTTTTTTACTTTTTATTTTTTTTTGAGATCGAGTCTCTCTGTTGCACAGGCTGGAGTGCAGTGGTGCGATCTCAGCTCACTGCAACATCTGCCTCCAGGGTTCAAGCGATTCTCCTGCAATAGATGTGTGCCACCACATCCAGCTAATTTTTGTATTTTTAGTAAAGACGGGTTTCACAATGTTGGCCAGGCTGGTCTCCACCTCCTGACCTCAAGTGATCCGCCTTCCTTGGCCTCTCAAAGTGCTGAGATTATAGGTGTGAGCCACCATGCCCAGCCTAAAGTATATTTTAAAGTATACTTATACTTTATACTCGTATACTTAAAGATATTTTTGGCCAGGTGCCGTGACTCATGCCTGTAATCCCAGTACTCTGGGAGACTGAGGTGGGTGGATCCCCTGAGGTCAGGCGTTCGAGACCATCCTGGCCAACATGGCGAAACCCCGTCCCTACTAAAAATACAAAAATTAGCCAGGTGTGGTGGCAGACGCCTGTAATTCCAGTTACTGGAGAAGCTGAAGCTGGAGAATTGCTTGAACTCAGGAGGCAGAGGTTGCAGTGAGCCGAGATCACGCCCCTGCACCCCAGTCTGGGCTACAGAGTGAGACTCTGTCTCAACAAAATAAAGAAAGAAAATAACAATAAAAATATATTTTTATATCTGCTTATATAAATCCACCTAATTCTTTTTTATTGGCTATATATTATTCTATGTGTCATGATATAGTTAACCAGTCTCCTCTGATTGGATAGATTGTTTTCGTTTTTTTCTCATAAAGAACAATATTGCAATGATGAGTATTCTTGCCCATAAATCTTTGTGCAGTCATAAATTTTATATGTTTAAAGTAACATGGATTTGGGGTAGGAGATATTTCTGAATTAACCTCAAGAAAGTCTGCTACAATTTATCCTTCCAGAAGAAGAGGATGCCTGCCTGTCCACACCCTAATTTTGTATTGTCCAATTTCTATTTGGGCAATCTCATATGCTGCTTTGATTAGCATTCATTTACATAGGAGTGAGCAAAGCATCTTTTTATGTGTATTAAAGATTTATATATCTGAAACACATGGCTTTTGTGTCTGCCGCTATCTTAGATACTTTTGTATCTGTTTTTCTGCTTTAAAGCTCTTCCAAAGTTTATATTTTTATGCTTTTAAAAAATCTCTAGTTCTCTGTTCATTTCCAAAATCCTTGTTTCCATGCCTGATTTTATCCTTTAATAATGCTGCACTGTTATTTAACACTTTTTCTTGAAACATATTCTACTGTTTTACATCATGTCAGTTTTCCAGTTTTACCATTATGTCCAATCCATTACAAACTATCTATGGCTGATATAGACTTTATTTTTCTAATCATATATTGTCTATACTGGTATAATGTGTGTGTGTGTGTGTGTGTGTGTGCACGTGCTTCAGCAGTTAACTTGTTTTACAGCTACCTAATTGTTTTACCTGTTTTGGGACTGCACTTGATAAAGAGTGCTACAAAAAAATTATTTTGTAAGTTTTGTGTAAGCTCTAAGTCTTCAGAAAATGTTATCTATCTTTATCCAATCCTGAAAATAAGCTAGAGATAATCTTTAATTATTCTAGCATTTTAATAATTTTTAAACCTGCACTTTTAGATCGTTTGCCATTAGATAGCTCTATTTTAAAGTTTAGTATCTTGTTTATACAACCCTGTTTTTAAAAATTCATTTTAAAGTTTTGCATCTTAAATCATGGATGCTCATATATTAGCTTCCTTTAAATAGTAGTTGAAATAAATATATATTTATTTACTTGTTACATTTTACACATCTCTATATCTTTCTTTATTTGTCTCTTTCTTTCTCTCTCTCTCTCTCTTCCCTTATAGAAGGCGGGACCACGAGGCAAGAGGAGAAAGGTAATTGACCTCTTGCCCAAGTTGTTCTGTCTAGGGAGGTTGTACCACATAGCCCTTGTGAGGTTTACAGTAAAAGCCAAGCGGAGGTCTGGAGTAGAGGGACTAACAGTGTTAGGATCAAAGGCCTAATTGTCTGCTTTCCTGAAGTTAGGGTTATTGGCAGCTGCCATTGTACCATCCATGCTGCTGTCACCCAGCACAGCCAACCAGCATGCACTAATTGCAGTGGCCTTTTCATCAAGTAAGATCATCCCACTAAACACAAAGAGCTGTCTTTCCATTAGCACAGACAGTAGCCAGCTAGATCAGCTGGGCTCCTTGAGTATGATTGGACTGTCATATTGTTATGATTTGTTCAAGTTTAGAGCATTTAGCAGATACCCTTTGCACCTCTCTTTGTACCTGAATACTATAACCTGACTGCCCCTATCATTTAAGAGGGTACTATAGCTTTTCAAAGTTCAGCAGCGCACAATTGCAGGCAGGCAACTGGTTTCTGACAAGAGATCAATACTGTCCTTCCAAACGCTGGAGTCAAGCTGCTGGGTCTGTCAGAGGGATGTGTGCTGTAATTGGATCATGGATGCTGCGAGTCATCTGAGTTTCCCTTCAGCACTGTCACAGCTGTCAGATGTCATCCCTTTGTACAGCTGTCACTGCGGGAGGGTTGGGGCTCTTTTTCCGTTCTAACCCAATGCAAATGTCCACTTAGCAGATGAATATTGAAGATATTAGACACTTCTTTATGCCTTTATGCAAAATAAAGATCTGTGTCATCTGTGAATTTCATGGAAATAAGTTGCAATTTATTCACTGTGAGAAAAGTGAAGTGAAGCCTGTAAAAATGAGAAATTATTTGGTTCAGGCTATTAAAAAAAGGAATATTTTACAGAATAAACAACAATATGCAGATTTTTTTCTTGAGATACAAAAACTGTCTAATATTGTGCAGTATTTAGAATAGTAACCTTGTATTTGGGTTATATATATTTAAAACTCTATACCTATCTTTTCCTTCACCCACATACTTAGAAAAGGGACACATCTTGATAGATTTAGGTCCCTGTAAGACATTAAAAATTATTGAAAAATATAAAACTAATATCTGTTTTAAAGTAGCAGTACTATGAGATTTAAAAAGCACTGCTTTAGTTATAATCAGATCAAGCTCTCTCAAGAAAGTTTTCAAGATCAGTAGAACAGCCTCAGTGAAAATGAGCATCATGTTTTGGTCACAAAATCCTTTTTTTCTAAATTATTACAAATGAAAAAGAAAGACATGATTATAATTAGCATAATGATTATATAACCAATCAGAGGCTTTGGTTAATTTCAATCAGTTTGCTTTTGTCTAAATTAAAAAGATATATTCAAGCAGAAATACATTTTTGTATTGTTTTTAAGCTTATGAAACTTATGACTCCTATACAACACTGTATTTTGCACTATGCTTAAAACTATATTTTAAAAAATGAATTATGCAGAATTGCACAATTTGAGCCATGTATACTTGCAACATATGGTAAGAATAGAGATGTCACCAATGTGATTTTGGCAATTGTATTCTTAATAAAAGGACTTTCATAATATTGAGATAGATCCATGAATTTCCCTTGACTATCCCAGAATAAAGTACAATTTTAATTGGTGTTTGATACTATTTTATTCCTGTCTGCCTAAGCTGATGTCAGAATCCCTTTTGGATGGCCGACAGGATAATTTTTGATCTGGGTGGCTGCCTTCCTTTTTCTTGAGATCCAGGCCATACACAGCCTTCTCTGTCAAACAGGCAGCTTGCACAGGCCCTACTGACAGAGTAACATGAACCTTATTTTCCAATATCTGACCTTAGCGTCCTGCCATCCACTGTGGGACTCACTGGGTCAGGCCCTCAAATATCCAAACTTTTTGCCTCCATCTGGCATTATGAGGTGACCTCACCTCATTTGTGGTGGCTCAAGGTTTTTGGAGCCTAAAATTAGTGACTGTCAAAATCAAAACATAGACACTTGGCTTGTATCGTGGGGCTAGGCTGGTGGGGAGGGAGGGAGGAATACACGCTCAGTGGCTTCATTGTAAAAATGACGTGTTTGAAATCATTATGATATATGATAATTAGGGTGAGAAATACTGTGTTTTCCCTTGCCTAATTTGGCATTTTTCTCTCAATGTGATTTTAATTTTACAAGAATTAGGATAAAATTCCTGGGAAAGTTAAACTGCTTTACTCCAATAAAACTAATTATTTGGAAGTCACATCCTAGATAACCATCACTGGTGTAGTAAAATGGCCTTCGATAGTTACTTGGGAAAAAAATGTAGGAATGAATGAAGTAAAAATTTTCAACTTAGTTTCTTAAGGTTATTCTTCTGTGATGATAACTGTGAACTTTACATGCAACTCTAGTGACTCAAGTATGCACTTTTTTTTAAGGTAGTTTATGGCTAATTACATCAGATATCCAAAACAGTCTTTTTTACATTTGCATTAATAAGGGTGTCACGTGACCATGTTGAAGTAGAAGTATACATCAAAGATAGATTAAAGGTTGGTTAAGCTTCAAACCCTGTTCTATATGTAAATTTATAGCAATGATGTGCTGTAGAAAGATAGCTTACCCTCTATTTCTCTGCTACTAAATAAAATTAAAAATTCACAACTCTGGTTTATGGGATTTTAAATGAATTTGATCTCTCTTTTGGGCAGGGCAAATAAGTGTTTTGTGATGTATTATTTTATATAAAAAAAAAAGACCATCGTTCTGGCTCATTTAATTTTGCGAGTGAATGATCTAAGATTAACTACAGACTAGTCAGTGCAGTTTAAAAGCTGAAAGCAATTTTCAGCCATAGATGGTAATGCCACATTCAGTCCACAACCGAATGACTCTAAATGACTAAGCTGCGAGGTCTTTGTATATGACCACAGGGCCTGATAAAGCCATAGGAACACAGTAAAAGCACAAAAATAGTTCCAATTTATTTGGTGCCATCACCTTAATGAGATTAATACAGACGTGTTCATGTGCCTAATTGGTGATTTTGTTTTAACTGGTAATGAAGGATTAAAACTTCAGGCAACAGGCTGCTTGCTGGAAAGGGAATTTGAGGGGAAAAAGTTTTTAATTATAAAAGGAACGAGTGAAATATACCACTGCAAAGTTAATAATGATTCTTTTTTAAAAAAATATGAACTGATTAAAATGTGTACCCTGAATTATCTTGCCATTTTGTGAGAATGAGTGATTTTATGAGCAGTACCACATATTGCTTTTATTTACCAGTACACCCTTTGGCATAGGAAAACATACAGAATAGTACTTCTAGTGAAAAAGAGCTGAAACTGAAAAGCGTTGGCTCTCCCACTGTGGAATTTAGAGTATGTAGTATTTTATTTTAATTTTTTAAGTTATTATAACTGGATGGCCTGTGGGTAGCTGTCACACTAAATCCCAGAAGAATCCCAGTAAACCAGGCTATCTTTCCAAGAACTTCACTGACCACTTGCAATGGGTCTGCCCCTCAAAGTCGAGTTGTAATGATTTAAATGCTAACACTATTAAGCAAGCTGCCAAAACACAAACACTCAGCCTAAGTCATTAAAATTTAATTATAAGGGGGCAGCTGAGCCCCATTTGAGTTTTGAATCTGAAAAATCTTGTTTTAAAAAATGAATAAAAACAAAACCATCCAACCAAACCTGTCAACATCTGTTTCTGCAGCTTTGGTGAACTATGTGTAAATAAAACTGCATGTCTTATCAGAGTTCAACATGTTCACAGTCCTCACGCTACAACATATTTTGATTATTGCTCAGCTATCATCACCATAAAATGGATTATTTTAACTCATCGTTATTGGTAGTTAGCTGTATAACTGGTGCCTCCTATATCTGTGGCAGCACGTGACTTTTGTCTTACAAGACAAACGGGTAAAATGAAGAAACTATATCTTTACACCACCAACTGAACAGGGCATTATTACCTATGTTACTATTTTCCCCCAGAAGTTTTGCCCAATGCTAAGGTGCCTCTTTGATGATGGGGAAAACCCTGAAATGCAAAAATTTGGTCTTGGTGTTCTATTATGAACCACTTTAAAAGGATTCTGGATAGTGGTACTGTGCAGTATGAGATGCTACCTTCCCAGAGAATGAAGACAGAAATATATTTTACATTTCTTGTCAGATTGAACTTTAAGACATCCTGACTGCTTTCTCTATAATTTAAACATCACAGCCAAAATGGCAACATGCTTTGTTCAGTTCCAGTTGTGTGGAGTTTTAGTGCTTCATTGATTCAGAGGAAGGCTGAGGCTGGCACGGGAGCACGGCGACGGAATCGCACTCTCACTGCAGCATGTCAAGCCATTATATCTGGGACCAGAATGTCACCGTGGTCTCAATGGTTCGTCAGCTGAAGGATATGGTTAACAAATGTAAAACCAAACTTCAGAGGAGCTGGTTTTCTGTGCTAAGTGATCTGTATTCCCTCTGAATTTACTTTCCCCTAACCCCGTGAAATTAACAGTACTTTCTGACATTCGACCCCCTGACCTCACACATAATAAGAATTTAAAAAGCACCATGCATGAGTGTGTCTCCGTAATGCAAAACTGGAAAAAATGACCATGTCACAGTTTTATTATACAAAACCTTCTCAATCTCCATTGCATGCTTCATATATGAGCGCTCAGTTTAAAGTTATTATAAAGAAAAACACAATTTTGAGAGTAATAATTCACTGTTCGTGACTTTTATAGGCAATAAATTGTAGCAAATACATATTGCCACCAAAAAGCTTTGTACTCCATTAATGCAGATATTTACCAAGATAAGCGTTAAAAATAGTCCACTAGAAGACTCTGATGGTTCAAAAGAAGGGGCTTCCTGGGAGCCGGTTGTCAAGGGTGCAAGTGCATGCACGATGTGTAGGTCTCAAGGTTTAAGAGGCAGAAGCAGGAAAGTGTTATGTGGAAATGATTTTGTGTTATCAGGCTCAGGGGATGACAGCATACAAGAGTAAGAACAAGGTGCTATGTGGCTTTTTCTTCACTGTGAAGTAAAGATTGGCAGCTGGAAGTAAGGCTTACAGACAGACCTGCACACAGGACCTCTTCACCTAGGACTCATAATCACTACTCAAAGGAAAATGCATTTACCAGGGAAAAGTGGCTGTAGCCATCAGAAGTGTGCTTAAAACACCACTTAAATATCACTTTATACGCTATTACTTGCAAACTGTGGCTTCGTATTAAATTATACTTGCATAGGCTTTTGCTTAGGTGCTGATAATGCTTTTGAGGTTGCATTGGTGAAGAAGAATTTAGGCTGCTTTGCAAGAGACGTGACCAGAATATTCCACGCAGCTGACAGTGACAGGGTGAAAAATTGCAGAACTGTACTTTCTTTCCCCATATAGATTGTAATTTTAATTGTCATTGTGGCCCTTCTGTTTTAATTATGGGACTTCTTTGATATATACCAGGACATCGTATTGAATGAAAATATGGTGCTATAATAGTCTCTTTATAATTAATGACCACATGTAGATCTTGGTGCATAAAAGGGAAGGAATAAATGAACAATTTATTTAACTAGGTTTTGGATTTCTTTCTGTCTTCCAGTGAATATAAAATGATCCCAGGGCTTTTGAGAATGTTTGATGTAAGAACTGCACAGAATATCTAATAAAATTACTTTAGTGTCGATTACAAAACATATTATGTTTTAAAATGTTCTGCCCAGAACTAAAATGTATCTATTTACCATATTATTCTTTTAACATTTTATCTTAAAGAAATATTCTTTCAAATTTATTTGCAAGTATACTTTAAATGTATACTCTTAAACAGATTTGCCTTTTGATATACCTAATTTTACATGTACAATGAGGGTTCAGGAAAGACACTTTTGATGTTTGATTTATCTACTCATATCAAACTGCAAAAAAAATTCTATCTGAACTTTTGCTTTCAAAACACAATAGATCTGTGCTGCCTTTTTTCCCTGAAGAAAAATGCATTTTTTCCTCAGTTACTGCTACTAAACAGAAGCTGTTTTTCTACAAACCAAAAATAAGTAGTCTATTCATATGTAATTTAAAGCCCCTGAAAACTGTGACGAGGAAATGGAAAATACAGCGCAAAGGCTTCACATTGTTCTCAAACTATCATGTAACAGGCTTACCATATAGAACAGTGACATAAACATGCTGGGCTCATATACATTTCAAGAGAGCCAGACCTCTATGGATTTCTGGAAAGCAGACCTATTTGTCCAGGGTCTGTCACTGTAAAACAGAAAAATGCCCCCTGACAAGCTTCTGCTAATTTTATTGTGGCACGGAGTCCTGTGCATACATCCTCTACAGTATGACTGCAGTTCAATTGCAGAGCACGATGAAATTGGATCGGCAGAGACAGGGACTACCCTGGGGTCAGCTGTGACCATGCCACTTCCATGTGATGTCTAGTTGGGGTGATGGTGTGTAAATAAACGTAGAGAATTGCAAATCTTGTCATGGCCACGCAGAACAGCTCAAGCATTTAAAGATGGTTGCCCGCAAACCTAACTGGAAGGTGGTTGCTGTATGTGGTGGCTCAGGAAATACTCAATTCCTTGCCGGAGTCTTCTCGTTCTTGACATATCTGAAAGCACTGACCCAGCACTATGTTGCTAAAGGGATTAATCACTAAATTGTTTTTCACTGTGGTGGAAACTAAAGAAACACACTAATCATAGTTGAATATTGTGCTTTAAAGCTATTGTGCTGATACCAAAGACACTTTTTATTTATATTATCCTTTTTTGATTTATTTGTTTTTTTAAAAATGAGGTGAAACATCTTAATGTCCTACTGTTTTCTGAATTTAACACATTAAAGTTCTATGAGTTCTTGTCATTGTTATGAACTTTCCTAATGTTATAAAATAAAATATTATAGAATTCACATTTTCTGAGTATGAATCTAATTTTATTTAAATACTACTTACAGTACTCATTAAAATATACTTAGGTTTTCCTACCTACAACCAATAAGATGTATTTTTTCTTTACCAGTTTTACATTTACACATATCTATTTTTGCGTTACTTTTCCCACATGACAATTACCTTTCATTACAAATTTATAAAATCATTTACATTTTAGCAGTTTAAATGTTTCTGCTGACATTTTGTAACTATTACCCTCTTCTAGAATGGCATATGTTCAGGCAGTTAATAAAAAATTAAATGGAATAGCACTAGACAAGGTGAAGCTTTGTATCAGAGTGTTCTCCACATTTCTGAAAATACCATCTTTGTGTTGCAAACTGTGAAGTGAGGTTAGGGCTGTGCCAATATGTGTATTTGTCACAACTGTCACAGAGACCGCGAACTAGCCAATCACACAGCCCTTAATTAGACTGTTATATTTTGCTTTTTAGAAATTGTCCTCATATAAAATGGTGTCTAAGATTCAAGAAAGGTGCTGAGAGCTTAGAGGGCAAAGAATACCAGCAGAAAAAAAAAAAAAAAAAAAAACACTTTAATTCTTCTGAAGAGGATTTATTAACTGCTGCATGATTTCTTAAGTATAGAAATAAAATACGCAATATAAAGCAAATCTTATACATTTGGCAGGAAAGAAAGGTATTTTAAAGATTATTGATGTAGCAGTAGACTGAACTAAATATTAACATGGTGTAGTATATTTTCATATGGATTTTAAAATTATAAATATAAAAAAATCAACAAATTGAGCATGCAGATGGTAAAGATATCATGGATGCTTTAAAAGCCTTCATATATATGTTCATTATTGTAACATTTGCTTCATTTGGAAATACCACTTAAATTACTTATTACTGAGGGTAAATTATATATTTTTTGTCAAAGGTCATTTCTGCATTTACATTTGTTTAAACTATAGAAACAAATCTATATAGCATAATTCATTTTTTAAAAGAAAATGAATTTAGAATTTTTCATCCTCCAAGTAAAACATGTTGGAATACCTTGCCATATTTGAAAACATAATTTTAACTTTTGCAATATATTTATACACAATTATAAAGTTTCATGGAGCAGGAAGCAGGCAAAAATAAATAAGAAATATCTTATCTATACAGTGCATTTTTCTTATCTATGAAAATGCACACAAATATACCTTTTTACTGATGTTATGTTCATCTATTTTTTCTTTTGAAAAACATAAATGAAAATTACATTTACCTTTTAAGTAATAAATCATCAAACATATATACTTGATAACATTTGCCAGCAATATTACCTTTGGACAACAATATAGTTCATTTCATAATCTTCATATAAGTAGAAGTAAATCAGCATGACTTTTAAAAAAATTTTAATGTTTATTGTTACCTTCTTATTTTTGATTTTTGACATGTTAAAGTTTGTAAGCTAATTCCAGACAGGATAAATATATTTAGGATTCCTGGAACCTGAGGCCATGTACTCCTAAAGATCATGATAAATGAAAACTACAGATCATCAAGATCCCTTTTTAAGAAATCATAGTAAATTCTAACTTAGATGAAAAGAATTTGGCTTATTTGTTTGTTTGTTTTTAACAGTGGACATATCATGTATTTTATAAACCAAAAAAAAAAAAAAATCTAATTTGGGGTAACTTGCACGGTTCATCCCATTTTAAATCTTTATTCAATAGGCATATCATAGAAGTTTTAACAGTCATAGCAGATTAACCTTGCCTGTGCTTTTGGAGGCTAGTCATCTGATGAATTTACATGCAGCTGGATGAAAATGCTATTTGGAGAGAGATTGAGAGTTTATTTGATTAAATCCCTTTCTCCACTACCTTGACCTCTTTCTTGTGAAATAATCAGAACTGTTTAGCAAGAATATTCAGGCATTAATAATAAATTGCTTTTGAGCTGGTTTCTTCTGCACTGCAACAAACCCATTTGGTGTCTCTGCTCTTTTCTTTTTCTTTTTTAAAAATATTACTATGCTTTAATGAACACTATGATTGGAAAGAGTAAGAAACACATCTTTAAGTTTTGTTTCATAATTTGTAGGCCATTTTGATATTTATAGTACTAATTGCTGTGGTTTCACCTTCCTCTTCTCTCAAAAATGCTTTCCTCACAAATGTACAAAGATGGGATGTCTTAGGCAGAACCAAATGCTTCAATGTGATTGGATGACAATTACATGATCATCCTCAACAACTTCAAGGATGGTTTTGAGAGTTCCCAGAATACTATAATTTAAATAATGCCATTGTTTATGATTTCATTGTGTATTTATACACTTTTCTCCCATGGAGCCTTAGTTTATAATTTTTTTTCCATATTTAGGCAGTTCACAGTTATTTTTCTGAACAATTGTGAGATCATATTTCACAGAATATTTGATTTTTAATAGACTTTAGAGATCATCTGGTGCAACCTATTTTTTAGAGAAAAAATTATCTGCAAGGAGATTAAATTAATTCCCCATCTTGTACAGCTAGTTACAGATAGATTTAGTGGGCTGGTTCCAAATCAAGTTTCCTGTATAACTCAGGGTGAGGAAGGAAGAGTGTAAGGTAATAGCTTTTATCTTCATAAACTTAGAGCACAGTTGAAAAGACAAGATATTCACATGTGAAAAAGTAATTAGCAATTAATACTAGTTACAGATGAATGAAATAAGGACTTTTTGTCCTGAAAGTTGCCAGGCAGAATTTACTTCCTTCACTTCTCCCAGGGGTATGATGAGTTCCAGGCTTTATTAGGCACAGAACATTGGTCAGTGTTTGGAAGCTAAAATAATTCTCATGGGTAACTCCAACATCCAGTAATGGGAACAAGTGAAAATCTTTAAGTACAGTGCTATCACTCCTGCCATAATTAATGTTCTTGATAACTGAGTTTTTCATTGGGTAGTTGACTTGCTATATATACACACCCTACTA
Organism: Theropithecus gelada; assembly: GCF_003255815.1. Classification (NCBI taxonomy): domain Eukaryota; kingdom Metazoa; phylum Chordata; class Mammalia; order Primates; family Cercopithecidae; genus Theropithecus; species Theropithecus gelada. The sequence goes on from NW_020257633.1 coordinate 170,527, forward strand.
TACTGTTACCCATTATAAAGCTACAGTACCTGGTCTTCATATTAAGTTAAGCTTCATTGTAATTTGTTTCTTAATAACATGCAATTCACTGTAATATGTAAAATGCTTGGCTTTCATGAACAATTCTATGGAAAAGCTGTACAGTATCTCATTTGCATTTAGCAATTATATTACAGTACAATACAGTAAGCTGCAGAAAATCTAATCTAACATCATAATTTAAAATAATAATTGCCAGTACTTTACAAGTAAGATACAAGTCAGATTACAATAACACACTGCACTACTTCTCTGTTGAATAAAACAGAATTGTTTCATTATTTTTTTACTTCAAAAGTATTCAAGAACAATTTAATTTTTTTATTAATAAAACTAGTATTATATTGAGAGGGAAAGATCATTTAGATTGTTCATAGGTAGTTAAAATTTGCCTTTCTTGGTCATAAGTTAGCCGTGTTTCTTTGGATTTAATCATATTATAAATATGCTAAGTTTCAGAGCAGAGGTTTTATGAGACTCAAATGAATTTATAGCAATCATGTTGTAAATACTGTATATCCTATTTTCAAAATGTTTGTTTTTGAATTATGAGAAATATATAACTCAAAAATTCACATTTAAAAATAAAACTAAAATGATTTTATAGTGGCATCTAAATATAACCAATCTTAAGATTTTGTTACAGTTTTGAAGCTTAGAATCCTATAGAGAAATCACATAATGTTGTAAATTTGGTGCTGAATTTGACCATATGAGTCTGAGTGTAGGAATTTAAAATATTAATACATATGTATTTAAAGATCGATGAAAAATATAAAATCTATTTAATATTTGAGTTCATGTGATACGCAACTGACTCTAGAGAATATGCCAGAAACCACAATCTTCTTGCCATCAAGTATTGTGCAATGTGTATTGAGAGTGATGTTTTTGTATATGAATCATAACATAAAAATAACATCAGAAGCATAAAAGAATTAGAACCATAGCACTTAAGGGAATAAAGAGACATATTTAACAGAAGATCAGAAAATGCTTCAATGGAGAAAGTTTTATTTGAGATGAGGCTGAAGTTCAATTCAATTAAATTCAGGAAACATTTATTATCATCAACCATGATATGATCTCTGCTCTGAAGGAGCTTATAATCTAGTTGCAATAAGAGCATATCAGAAGGGACAACAAATTCTACCTGAAATATTAGAAAAAGTCTCATGAAAGAAGTCACGTTTTACCAAGTTCTTAATTAAGAGATAAGAAAAGTAGATGGGGGAGGCATTCTGGGATGAATGAAAAGCATAAGAAGAAAGGAGTATTAAGGTGTGAAAGGGTGTGCATCTAACATCTTGAAAGACAGATGTGCCACTTTGGAGCACTACCATAATCGATGAGTCAAGAGTGGAACAGAGTGAGAAGCACCTTGCAGGTGCTTGACATCTTGCAGCTGGATGACATCGTCTGTACTAATTTCCCTTTCATCTACCATTTTTTCCTCTTCGTTTTCTTTTCTTCTTCATTTGTTATTATTGTTGTTTAGGAAGACAACCCCAGCAGTTTCACAGAGAATGAATTAGAGTGGAAAGCGGGAGAGAAGTTGGGAAAATTTACTTTAGATTTACCGCAAAGTCAATTAGTGCAGAAAAGCTGAAGGCAACCTTAACTTCTGAAAGAATATTACGTCCTTGACAATATTTGTGTTTAAGAATTTTTAGTGTATTCCTTTCTAGGTTTCCATTTTATATGACTAGAATATGAAGCAGAGATAGCATGTGAGAAATTTTAGACAGCAATCTTTGTAGTTCGGAAAATTGACAACTTACCATTCACAAATTATGTAAATTAATTGTAGGGCAAATTAAAATTCCAGGTGATAGCTCATTCTCCTCTGTTTTATTCTATAAACAAGCTTTTATTAAGTAGGAAGCAAACAGATTCCTTTTTTTAGGAGCTGTCTTGACTCTTTGGCTGTATCTATGTAATACTAAAGAATCCAGAAGATGGATATCAAATGCTATCAATTTTCTGTATGGCAATAAACAGAAACCATAGAGAATAAAAGTAATTTTATCCAAGTTTATGTTCTTAAAGAAAAACTGTGTCTTTTTTTTTTTTTTTTTTTTTTTTTTTTTGACAGGGCCTTGCTCTGTCACCCAGGCTGGAGTGCAGTAGCACAAAAATGGTTAACTGCAGCCTTGACCTCTTAGGCTACAATGATCCTCCTACTTCAGCCTCCTGAGTAGCTGGGACTACAGGCACGCAACACCACACTCACCTGATTTTCGTATTTTTTTTCTAGAGATAGACTCTCACTGTGTGGTCCAGGCTGGTCTCGAACTCCTGAGCTCAAGCGATCCTCCTGTTTTGGCCACCCAGAATGCTAGGATTACAAGTGTGAGCCAACGTGCCTAGCTGTCTAGTCTTTTGTTTTGATTTTTTGTTTGTTTGATCCTTTTGCAAATTAGCTTTTCTATGTTTAGATTCTAAAATCAATAAAGATTTGCCAACATTTTAAAATATTTTTAAAGTATGACATCTACTCTAAATATACTTCATGCTAATACCAGAGGCAACTATTTTTAATTTAAAGTAATGCCTTTTTATTACTTAAAAAAATATATGAGGCATAACTTGATCAGAAAATTGGATTAAACATTGACTCTAGAACAATTGCATTGGAAGACACTATGTTTTAGCTACTTATTATTTTGCATTTCTCAATTTTGTGTAATAAAAGGTTTATATCCATTCTCTGAATCATCTGCAAGAGTACATTACTAGGAGGTTATATCTTCAGGAATGAACATTTAAAAAATGAGGAATGAAACAAAATATATACATTACTAAAAATGAAAACATTTCTAAGTACTAACTACTGAGTCAACTTTGAATCTAAGGCTAAATTCTAATGAAGGCTAAAATTGTAGAAATACCTATATCAGCAATAACATAAAGGAGATGTTCTGCCTAATGATGTGACAAACCATGCTCAAACTATTTAGATGTTTAGAAGAAAGTTTTATTTATATTATTTATTTATATTATATATAACTAATGTGAAGTTGACATGAGTTTAATGAACAGTTTACTAAAAATGAAAACTGGACCAAAAAAAAAAAACCAGGCTGGGAATGGTGATTCATGCCTGTAATCCCAGCACATTGGAAGGCCAAGATGGGTGGATCACCTGAGGTCAGGAGTTCAAGACCAGCCTGACCAACATGTCGAAACTCCGTCTTTACTAAAAATACAAAAATTAGCTGGGTGTGGTGGCAGGCACCTGTAATCCTGGCTACTCGGAAGGCTAAGGCAGGAGAATTTTTTGAACTCAGGAGGTGGAGGTTTCAGTGAGCCAAGATTGTGCCTTTGCACTCCAGGCTGGGCAGCAGAGCAAGACTCCATTCCAAAAACCAACCAACCAACCAACCAAACAAACAAACAAAACCTCCAATGCCTTCACTAATCAGCTTTTCTAATACTTCAAAATACACGAACTGTTAGAGTGGAGTTACAATTTCTTATTGGTTCCTCCATTTCTGGGTGTTCATAGAAGACATCCAGAAAACAGTAAATTTTACAAAATAATTTACACACGGTGTCTAGATTAATGTTTCTGAAGCCAACCTGTGCCATCTTTCTAAAAATTTTTTTTGTGATAAACTGAAACTTTTCTCTCTGTAGCTCTGGGGCAATCTATCAGAATAAATGTAATCCCTCTTTATGAGTCCTTGTCAAAGCTATCACATCTTTTGGTGCTTTCAGGATGCTAGACTAACCACCTTCTTTAGCTGAATAATTTCTAGATTCATTGAATTTCTTTAATTATCAATGAGAGAAAAAAATACATATTATTTTAGCTCAGAGAACTACACATTCATATATTTAGAAATAATGCTTAGCTCAAGTAGTAATATAATTTTTATGAATAAAGATCTATTGATTGACTTTTCTTCTTTATATTTAAACAAAAATTATTTTGTTTTGATGGAACTCAAATTGATTATTCAATCAATTTAGATGAATCCATACTGGTATTTCTTCAGATAGAATGTCGTAAGGATAACACAGAGATAAGAAAATAGGAAAAGGATTTCTAAAAGGTCTTAAGGAAAATATTCAAATACTTTTATTTTTTGAAATTTTTATTCTTGATACTATGCAATTGATTAGATATTAAGATCCTATTGCTAACTTTTCCCCTGGAATGGGACTGGAATGTTTTAGAACACAATTGGGCTTTCTTGTCCTCATTGCATTTTTCCAGAAAACAAGAAAGAGATTAGAAAAGTACTTTTTATGGTTGATAATCTGACTCTATTTGCATTTTCTTAATGTTGCAGAGTAAATCTACATTGTGTGTGATCATTTCCCCTATCATGAGTGCCTATATTGATTAAAATAGTCTTTATTAAATTATACTGCTTATACTATGCTTAAAATAGGTTAATTTACTTAAACGTTATGATAATGTTATTTTTTACGTATTGCTTTCTCTGTTAGTCACCAATTAGAACCATTTGTTACTGATATACTTGACAAAATGTGGGAACATTCTGATATATTATAGAATTATTTTTCTTTGAGATTTAATATAACTCAGAAAATAACCCGCAGATAATGTAAGTAAGGGTATGTGTATAAAAATCCTTTGTATGATGTTAATGATCAAATCATTGCAACTGAATTAGAAACATTGGTAAAACTACAAGGCTGTCTACTGGTTGAGTCAATAAAACAGTTCGTACCCAGTATTCAGTCCATTTTCCACCATTAAAGTTAGTCTAAATATTAATGAAAATTGCAACAGAGAGGATTGCATTAGTTTCTGACAAGATTATAGACTGCAAAAGGAAATTTACAATCACTTGTCATATCCTAGGCCAATGCAGAATCCAGATACCCTCTGTCTTGTCAAGAGTTTTACCTTAGGCCATATATACCCTTCCTACCTGCCACATCTGCAGTGGGAATCTTCAGAACAGATTTATTAATCCTTCAAAAGCTTTCATGCTAGTGTCGTCTATACTGATTTTCTGAAGTGTTCCAAATACTTTGTAAAAATTAACCATTGCTAGAGTGAGTGTCCCTTCCTTCTTTTCCTCTTCACCTGCAGGATATGGGGCGAAAGGAGAATCCAATCCTTTACCATCCACACTTCAAAATAAAATCAAATTAGTAGCCCCAGAAACTTTAAGCTGGTTTTAGAAAAATCATATGAGGAATGCGATTTACTTAAGTTTCAGGAATAAAAACCTAATCTTATTTTTTTCTTCTTAATAGAACTAGGAATTTAATGCATATTAAAGTGTCTATGATTAATTCTAAATAATCTGTTACAGTTATTTCAATCATTTACTTCATTCACATTCTCTCGCATTTTCATCTTTTTCTCTGTATTTCTTCATCATTTTTCTTATCAATAATTTTTTTCTGGATATATCCCACCCCAAATTCCGCACAACAGTTGTTAAGTTTAGTTTGTACATTTCTTATATTTCTGAGATGTGTTCATAAAAATGTTCTTAATTAAAAAAAAAGTTATTAATTTTTTAAATTGTAGATTGACATTGCTTGCATTGAATTAATATAGCACACATGTGCTAAATATTGCTCAAAGTTCATTGCATATATAACTACTTTAATTCTCAGAAAAACCCTATGCAGTATTGTTATTATCTTTATTCCATTTTTACAAATGGGAAATTATGGCACAGAGAGGCTAAGTGACTTGCTCAAAATCAAAAAGCTTGCTGATGGTAAAGATACAAATTTTAACCCCTGTAACCCCAGCACTTTGGGAGGCCGAGATGGGCGGATCACGAGGTCAGGAGATGGAGACCATCCTGGCTAACACGGTGAAATCCTGTCTCAATTAAAAAAAAAAAAAAATACAAAAAGTTAGCCTGACGAGGTGGCGGGCACCTGTAGTCCCAGCAACTCGGGAGGCTGAGGCAGGAGAATGGCGTGAATCTGGGAGGCAGAGCATGCAGTGAGCAGAGATCGTGCCACTGCACTCCAGCCTGGGCGACAGAGCTAGACTCCGTTTGAAAAAATAAAAGAGAGAGACACAAATTTTAAATCTCATATTGTCTGGTTTTCATACTATGGACACTAACTGGCTTTCTGTAAGGTAATAGTTTCTAGGGTAAAGACCAAAACGTTATTCCCAAATTAGGCCCAAATTTGTTGTTAAATGTAATGGTTACATAATACGAGATTTTGATATGTCTATTAGAGAAAGATCAAAATGGACTTGAATTTTTACATTTACAATTGGCTTCTTGTATGGCTGATACTGAATATTTTTGCTGATTTCTCTGATATCATTTCTTCATTGTTATGAGGAATAAATTTAATACAGTACATATATTTGCATATATTGTGACTAGTACAGAACTTGGTTTACTTGGAGTAGATTTCCTCCCTTTCTTCCTACAACAACAACAACAAATCTGGTTTTTTTTCCATACAGGTGAAGACTGAAGTGGTAAACAATTAATGCCATTTGGTTTAGGCTGAAAAGAACCAGAAATTTTATACACTACTTTGCAATACGTAAGCATGCCATTTTTCTGTGTATTAAAAAATTAGCTTGGACCATAATAGAAGCACTGTGCCATCACCGCTCCACATGTTTCATTCTCTCTTCTGAGGAATGAACTCTTTAAAGAGTTCCCTAGGACCACAAGCGTGGGAGGGAGATGCGGTCTCCATCATTACCCAGACAAACACTGCTTGCCAAACCACATTCTCTGATAGTTTGTTCTCTTGTGGAGAATATAAGGAGCTGGAGCAAGTTCCATGTGCTTTGTGAAATGCTTTAAGACTGGGTCTACTGATAAGGCATTTAAAAAAATATTTCATTGCAACCCGGGTTACATTTTTTTAACTTAATGCACTGACCTTTTCATAGACTAAAAAGAGACTTAGGGAATTTTTGAGAATGGAAAAAAGTTATATTGGGCACTTATAGTACCTTTTGAATGTTAGTCGACTTGGAGGAGTATAATGTCTATTGTTTATCTGGACTTGACAGTTTGAGGTACTAAGGTTATAGTAAAGAATGCTAAATGCTGTTAACAATAAGCCTCAATATAAGAAAGGTACTTGCTATCTAGTTAATATGACATAAGATTCAGGTAAAGCTGAACTTACTGCTAGTAAAAATAGATAAACAGAAAGATAGGAGTCAGTTAAAAGGTGAATGATTTTTATATAACAGTTTCTAAGTCATTTGTGAAAAAAAAGACATATCAAGAATGAAAATGTTGCTTTGGTAAACATTTATAGACTACCTCAAAACTATTCATGTATCTATATGCATTTTGGAAGTATTTGAGTTGTGTGCTAATTCAGATTGGTTTATGTGTTAATAATGAATGTGATTATCTACAAGGGATATTCCTGAAACTCAGGAAAAGGACAAACATTTACACCTGCTTTATATATTATTCTTGTGTTTTCCTTTTTATTACTTAGATAAGTTCCAAACAAGCTCCCAAATCATTGAGCTGATTCAAATAATATATACAATTAGCAAGAGAAAATGGAGAATGTGGAAATTAAAATAGACCTAAACCTTCTTTCCTTTTCTAACAAATGTACATACTAATTCAATACTTAGGGCTAATCCTAGGACAGATTTAAAAAAAAAAATGGCAGTTATCAGCTATTTACTATAACCATGTTTGAGTTTGCTTTATGTAAAAGAAATTCCCCCAAATAACTCCTCTAAAATCTAAAGTTAACTACCATTTATGATATTTGAAAATGAGTTGTTTTTAGTCAGTATCCTTTCTCCTGTATTTTATTTTACATTTCATTCACCCAGTGTTTCTGTCTGAGTGATGATCATCTATGTAATATATGTTAGGAATTTTCACTTGAAGGACCATGTATCTTTAAATGTCTTCTTTTTATTCATCCTAGTTCTAACACATGTAATTTCCCCTTTAATTTGACATCATTTAACGGCACATTACACGTCAATGATGTGATCTGTGAATATTTACAATGTTCATGTCATTTTTATTTTCTAATCCAATTTAAGTAGCTCTGCTTTTTATGACATCATGAATTCTTCAGTCTTTTTGGTCTTTTTGGGACTAATTATTCCATTAGTTCCTTTGAACTGGCTCTGTGTTGTCAGTCATTTCTTCTCTTTTGATCATAAGATCTTCGCTGCCCTCCTTTGCATGTACAATCAGTCTTAGACCTATGCAACCAACCTATGAAGCAAGTACAGTCTTCAGTCCTGCAAACTGCAGTTCACAGTCGTTTCTGCTCTGAGGGCACTTTGCAGGTCAATCTTCTCTTAACACCATGGCTTTTAAAGTTCCTAGCTATTGAAAGTAAGTTTGGATACATTTTAACAATAATATTTATTCTATAAGAATAAATGTTTATATAAAGTACTTTTACTTGTTAAGACAGAGATTTATAAAATAAAACAAGCACGAGTAAGAAAAATGGCAAGGAAAAAAACAGAATACATTTTCCTTGTCTCAATATTGTATGACACACAGTTTATGTTTATTGTTTAATGCTCATTTTGGCATAAGTACAAAATGTCATAGACTTAACTTTTGAAAGAATCCAGTCTTCCCCAGTACTTTTCCATTTTTCTGCTAATTTATATGAAAATTTATAGATGTGATTAATTTTAAACTGCATAAAGTCAAAAGAAATTTTGGTGTGATTAAAGCATGACTTTGTCTTTAAACCTCTTGTTTACTAGAAACTTTTAATATTTCCTGTGTAAGGCTGAGCTCTGCTGTCTGTTGCTGCCCTCTGTAGTGATGAAGAAGAGAGCACAAGATCAGCTTTGCTCAACGCAATAGAACTTGACTATCAAAATTTCTTCCAGACTGACAAATGCAGACAATTTGAGATTCACATATCTGAAAACAAAGAGTCAATAGGGGTATTTCTGCATCTGAAGTGTCCTTCCATAGGTAGTAGTAATCATTGAGACCATAACCAATCTGCATATTAAGTATCATTAAAAAAAATCACAATCTGATTAATTAGCCTGATAGAAAGTACCACTAAGAATATTTAGAAATAAACTAAAATTAAAATAACCTATTAAAAAGTAGGTTTATTATTTAAGATTTCAGATTGGATGGCAATGACTAAGAATGGCTCAGAATTTCTCTGTTTATAAGGCAGTCCTAATATCACATTAATTCTTTCTGAAGCCAAGTTTTCTTATCTATTAGATGGGAATTCTCGTTGTAAAGCTAAAGTCTTAAAGGGAAAGTACTTTGTAAATTATAAAGTCTTATCCAATTTGCAATTATTTTTATATCTTTATGTAGATTTAGTCTGATATAACTATGAAATTGTTAAAATTTGTTCTTCTTTCCCATTCTTCTCCTAAACACTTCCCTTACTGTCCTGGCTTCTGGAAATGAAGTTAAAGAGGGTTAGTCCTAGTGACCAGCAGTTCATGAACTCAGGAGGAACTTAATAGGAGCTGGGGAGAATCTAGGGAGAGAGACATCAGAAATGTGCCCTCCTGAAAAGTAGGCTGGCAGAAACTAGACACAGCTTAGGGCTCTGGCTAAGTGGGTTGAGCCTCAAATCAAAGGAGTCTTTACAGAAAAGCTAAGACCAAAACCCTGCTGCCAAAATATATCCTTGTTTTTATGGTTCAGGGGCAGACAGAAGCATGGCAGCTTTTGGCAAGTACAGTTAATTTCAGACACAACATGAAATTAGTGCTTTAACAAAATCTTGTTTTTATAAAGTCAGCAGATGTGAGTCTGAATACCAGCTCTGCCATTTATGGCCTATGTGGCCATACCATACAGAATTCTCAATTTCTCTGAGCCTCAGTTCCTTCATCTGTAAAATTGGGACTAATAGTGAGATAATATTTGTGAGACTCCTGACCTGTTATTAAAAATTTTAATATAGATTGAATGAAATTAATTGATTCTAAATCTGGTCAGGATGAGTGTAGGAATCAGACAAGTAACCTGTGGGTGATATCAACGACTTAATTTAGGAGGGACCAGAAGAGGCCATGAAGCTCTTTTCCAAATTTCTAAAATTCTCTGTGGTATGTTATTGCCTCTTCTACATGTTTCCATCTTAGAGAACTCTGGAACTCATTGTAGGAAGTTAACATGTGGTGAGAGACTCGTTAGCTCTTGTATCATACTTTCTGCGAGTCAGTTATCATGTATCATGTTCGTGCTTATATCGGTTTATACTTTGATTTTTCAGAGACACTATTTCTGAAGTATAAGTTCTGTCTAAGTCTAACTGTAGCTCCAGGATAATATGTCTCTCTATTTCTGTGTTTCTCTCTGTCTTTCTCTCTCATTCTCTTTCTCTCCAGATGGAGAGATAGTATACCTAGAGAGAGTGATATATATATATATATAAATATATAAATATTATATATTAAGTAATATAATAATATATTTATTATATATAAATATAGTATATAATAAAAATATTTGTATTTTCATATATACTGTACATAGTTTGTGGAAGGATTCCTTGTGCCTAAGTCCTCAACATTAAAAACCAATGTGCCTAAAAGATACGTACAATTAATTTTGCCTTTTTCTATTAATAGCATTGCCATCAAGGTTTTTTGTAGAAATCACATTTAACCCTTTCAATGTGTAGTATGAAGGAATGATTTGTAAAAAAGAAATGATTAACTGATAGACCTTGTAAGCTTAAAAAAGAAGTATTCCGTTTCATTAACTCACTTCAACATAGTCACCACTTAAGGGGTTGGTGGGGAAAGGTGGAGGTTTTGGGGGTGTGATGTATAAAGTCATTATTCACTGCCTTCTCATGTCTCAAGTTTCTTTTGAGGACAAGAGAAAACATTGAACATTTAAATACTTAAACTTTCATAAATAGAAGTAAGAAATGGTGAATTTGTCTTAACAATGTTCAGGGTAAACTTTGGAAGTGATGAAAGTAAATATGTAGTGTTTAGAAGGTGGGCTCTAGAGCCACAATATCTGAGTTTGCATCCGAGAACTGTTTCTTCCAAGCTGTGTAACTTTGGGCAAATTCTTATGCCATTTTGTGCTTTAGTTCTCTCTCCTTTGAATGAGATTAGTTACAGTACTCACAACACTTCGTTGTGAGGAGCGAATAGTTTACTACATGTGAAACATCTACCTGTATTTGTAAGTTTACACAAAAGCAGTGTAATGTGCTGTAAACCAAGGTTTAGAGACAGTTATAGTAAAACAAAACAATATTTATGTTTTAAAAATAGTTGTCCAATTAGATATGTTTTTCTTAGAATAATTACAATAAAAGGTATTTATTATGTAGAGTAACCTGTTAATTAGAAATTTTTGACATTTTTCCGGAAAAAAAGGTTACAGAATAAAGGCAACACTCTCCATCTCTTTCAGTTCAGGGTTGTTCCTTGGCTGTCAGTTTTTTCCCCAGATAAAGCATTCAGCAGTTTGATGGGAGCATCTCAGTTTTCCAGGTGCATTTAATAAAATAGGTGTTTGAAGCCTTATACATGCTACCTTATTGGTGACTAGATGCTTGTAAAAAGTTTAGGTAGTTGTTGGTAGTCACCCTCTTTGGTGATGTTTCCTAGTTTTTAGTGTCCTTTTTTGTAGTGTGCAATTTAATCAATGTGTTAACTCTGAGCCAAAAATACATATTTTATGAATTCTCCTTAAGGGTTTACGATTTTTTCTTTGACTACTAATATACAAAATGACCATTTTATGTCTCTAATGATTGTGTCTCAATAGTCCAATACAATTACTAATAGAGAACTACATGACCTGAAATGAGCTTTAATATAATTATTTCTGTCCCTGGGTTGTGGGTAATTCAATATGCAGTGCTGATGTACTCAGTTAAACATGGTGGATTTACATACCTACAGTCATAGGTATGTATCTGAAGAGGCCAACTGGTATCATGAATAATAATCATTTCATTTTGCTATTTAGTGAAAATCTGGATTCTGAAAGCCTTATATGATTTTTCTCAGGTGCTCAATATTAATGAAGGAGAAGAAATTTATATGAATTACTTAGGCTTATAGGGAATTGAAACAGAGTCTGCCAAAAGTAGAAACGGAACTCTGAAGTTTGTATTTTAAGATATATGTTTTTTCCAAATGGGTTAGTTGAAAAAACTTTCTAAAAACTTCTTAAGGCAACTAATGTTTATTCTTTAATGTACTGAAATGTGTAGATCATTATATATCCTTAGTGTGGTAAGTATAATAACAAATACTTTATAAATAATGATTGGAAAATAATAATGGTGATGTGCTTTGAGCTTGTTTAAAGAGCTATTATGTGGTTCCAGTTTAAGTATCTTTCTATTCACTTTTATACTACTACATAATTTCAGTAATTTGGCATGTTAAGATGGTTCTGCAGCTAAAGGAAACTTTTGGACTTACTGCCATGATTATACATTTGTTTAGCACCAAAGGTGCTGAACTCCAAGGTCTAAAGCAAACACAGAAAGAAACGTGAAGACTATTAATTTAGCCATTGCTACCAAAAAGCATCTATTTAGTAAGTATAGCCAAAGCACTTACAGATCCAACTGGCTTGGAATATTTTTTTTCCACTCTGCCATGGTGGCTGAAATGTCTATAATTAGAGATATTCATTTGGGTTCAGGTGTTATCACAATTGTTACCTGGAAGATTAAACTGCTACTGCACATAAGCCTAGGAATACTCACAGTTTTATCAAATTATGCAGCTTAGGCAGTACTCTAGAAGAAAAAAAATAGTAAATTGGAATGGGAAACCTCAGTTAATGGATTATCCTGAAAAGGATCATTTTGGGTGGGATAAAACTATGTAGGGTTTAGCTCTGATATAAAAAGTTATTATAATTATAATTTTCTTGCCATTGAGTCCAAGTATTCAATCTTTATGAAAAAGAAATGAATGGAGATATTCTTCAAATTAAAGTTAAAAATATAGAGGTTCTTTAGACTTGGTGAGATTTTCCCATACTTTCACTTGTTTCATCACTTCAAGCTTACTTGTATATTTTTCTTGCATTTCAATTTTTTTCCTACTCTTTAGCTTTTGTAGTTAGGTAAATGACTACTTTCAGGAGTCTTCAATTAATGATTTATTTGTGATCAGGAACAGAATGAACCATAAACATATTACTCGAAGTGTTTTGTTTTTCCCCAACAGACATGATTGATGGTGCTCTAGCCTGGTTTTCCTTGTGATCAATGACTTATATTTATGAAGTGACATGACCAATAGCAACAGAGTTCATTAAGAAATTAGGCTACCAAGTTTCTTTAAATTTTAGGTTTATTTTCAAAAAGGGCACTTGTTATACACTCACTAGTAAGCTATATAATTTTGTGACACTTACTGTTTTAATTAAGTGATGGAATACATTTTTATAAATATCGTTTGGGTCCAGGCTACATATGAGCTTATTACTAGGGTTGGCATTGGGATGAGATGACCACAGAAATAAATGATATGTGTTTTTGGTCTTCAAGACAGTTTCAGTTTAAACAAAGAGACAGATTTTTTTACATAAATAACACCAAAAAGTAAATTGAATAAGGAAATGGGGCTGTTGAGTAAGAAAGTTAAGCCCACATTTCATATTGAAACACTGGATCATTAATTATAACATGGGTTTTCCAACTGTGTTCCAGAAAGTCCTATTAAGATGTAGTAGAAGGGGCCACTATATCTAAAATAAAACAAAAACAAACATACAACATTTTTGTTTTTATTATAAAAATATACATTTTAAAAGATAAAACAAACTTAAGAAAAAGAAACCATAATTTCACACTATCAATGAACTATAAATCCATTAATACTTGTCCCTCTGTCTTCCTTACCCCAAAATGGGATCATACTATTAAAAAAAAAACTTTGTAGCCTACATTTTTACTTAATACATCATGAACTGCTTTCTATGTTAAACAATCTTGTGTAACAGTTATATATTCATACTTGTTTATCCAATAAAAAAATGATTACAGAGAATTTATTATATTACAGATACACTCACTTTCCAGGGATACACTGGATAAACCGAAGCTATGTGTTGCTGATAGTGCCAAATCATACTAGAATTTGGGACAAAAGAATTGGTTGAGTAGAAGAAGATGCAGGAAAAATGTATCTTTTTATCTTCTCTCTATTAAGTCATCTTGATGATGTTAACTGTTTGGCCAACAGATGAGTTCCGTTGTTTGTGTCCTGTGTTATCACTGAATTTCAAGAACAAGGTACTGCAAATTGTTTAATTTTGCTCTACTCACAAAACGGAAGATGATGTCTGTTCACTATAGACACAAATGAAATCATAAAATAAAGACTTTAAAGGTAGAATAGGGAATTATACAAGGATGGGTTCAAGTCCTGGCTCTATCATCCAAAAATTGTGTGACCTTATTTGAAAGCATTCTACTGATTCCTGGCCTGGTCCTACAAGTTCAGAAAACACCAGTGTAGGTAAGGGAAATTCTGCTTTTTTTTTTTTCCTCTTGCATAATTCTGACCATCTGAAATAACAAAGCATAAATAGAACACTGGTGAAACTTATAGAGGAAAGAGAACTATACTTCTTTTTTCTAGTAGTTACATGTCTTCAGTCTAGAACTGCTAGACTTTTTATAATCCTCTGTCACCTAGCTATTATCTATGTATTGTCTATCTTTATCTAATTAGCAATAAGAACATTTTCCCAGATAAACAAATGTAGATTTTGAATTGATTGCAGAAGAAGTCAGAGAGGGAGAAAATAATTTTTTTCACAAACATAAGAACAAATATGTATTAAAAAATGTGTGAGAATGTCTGTGTCTATGCATATGTACTTATTCCCAATTTTTCCACATTTTGTCCTATACCAGTTATATGAGCTTCCTGGTAACTTTTCCTCTACCTAACCAAATATGAATGCACCAGGAAGCTCTTTACGTGGGAGTGAGTATGATCTCCAATTGTGTGGGATTGGTCCATATGAATAAAATACTAAAGGAAATAGAGAGCTCTCCACTTAAAATTAGTGCTCAAAACAGAGAGTAATTAGGTTTAGTAGAAAACTCAGTTAAAGTTGTTATGTGACTACACTATTAGAATTAAGAAGTAACTGAGATTTCCCAAGTGATAACAGATAATTTGCCATTTAGCCTGTAATGAGGTTTGAAAAAAAGATGCTCAACAAGATATCAGCAGTAACTAGAAAGGCCTTTCTTAGGAGGTCCACCCAGTGGGCATTTATTCCTTTATCCTTATAAAAGAGACAAACTGTCTAATGCAATATACTCTCAGTACTCATCATTAGTGCCCCCAAAAAGATTTCTATTGACCCTAACCATCTCTACTGACTATTTCCTGCCCGCTGGCTTTTCCTAGTTTTCTGCTGAACTACTCTGTCATGAGACATGAGTCAGATGTGGTGGGATAGTGCAGAGAAAGAGAAATCACAACCTTCAATGTTGTAGTAACTACATTTTTACTAGAAATATCCAGAGAAATATGATGCAATCTTTAAATGCATATGCAAATCATGTGCAAATTATATGCTAATACATGTGTGGCCCGCCTAACGATTACACATAACTGAATGCAGCCCTTGGGAAAATCTTATTGGAGATCATTGGTCTAATGAAAATTGCTGCTGCATGCTAATTACAGTGACATGTGTGCTGCTGTATTGCCCCTTAGTGGTGAGGGGGATGACAGAGGTTAGTTGAAGTTAGATGACTGACTGACAGGAATTATGTCTGTCACCACAGAAGTAAATAGCAAAATATCTCTATTCTCTGAAATCCAATTTTTATGTCTTTACATCTAAATTAAAATGCAATCTTGGATGACTACTGACAATGTGTTCAGGAAGATAGGAGTCTGGAGACAAAAGATACAAATTACTAATTGACTGAATCAGTTTAGTCTTTCTTTGCTATAGTATTTTCACAAATTTTGTATTTCTTACCAGTTGATTAACTCATTGGAAATATGAAGATTATAGAAATATACTATATACATTTAGAGAAGCAGTAGTACACTTATTTTTCAAAAATAAGCCAAGTTCTAAAGAGATTTAATACCTCCTTTAAAACAGACAAATCCAAGCTTCACTATGTTCAGCTGTATGACCTTGGACAAGTCTCTTAATATCTTTGAGTCTTGAGTTACTTAACCACAAAAATATGAAAATAGTATATACCTCGTTGGGTAGTTAGAGGATCACATGAAATACTGGTTTACTGAGCCTAGGGTTTGAAAGGCAGGTGCTCATGAGCCTATTAGATTTCAAATGAGTGATTTTTTAAAAGTATTTATTATTTATAGCTAAATATGTTCTCTATTTTATAATTTTTAGTTTTTGATATTGACATTTCCTAATTAGAGAGAGACTCAATATTTGAGGGGTGACCCATTCTTACTGAAGTTATCTCTCAGAAAAAAAGTTAAAAAATAGACTTGATTGTGATGTAGAATATTAAACAGAAACATAATTTGTGATTGTATTTAGGAATCTTGATACCACCATTTGAGACTTATGACTAAGAAATGAAGAGATTGAATTGTGGGGGAAGAGTGAAAGAATTACCTTAATTATTCATTAACCTAATTAGCTTAATTAATTTAAGCAGTTTCCCTGCTTGAAAGAAGTACTTTCCTGAACTTGTTCAGAAATCACATCTACCTTCATTAAAGCCAAAATAGACGTAAAATGTTTTGTGGTTAGCTTATGATAAAGTTCAGGAATCAAAGGACTTGCCAATAGTGTTGTTCAGGAAATGGCTCATGGAAAGGATCCCTTGATTGCTAAGATTTACTGATACTTGCTAGGCTTCTTCTTATATCTTGTTAAAAGGCATTGATTTGCCATTTCTAGAACTATTTCATGTTGGAAATTTCAGCCTATTCAAGAGCTTCTTGAAATTTTGGCTGAAATCAAGGTATATTACAATGTGTGGGGAAAAAAATCCATTGGAATTTTATTTGTATGTATTTACTATTAGTGTTTAATACATCTAAGCTTATCCTCAGCATTGAGCAGCTTTATTACTATACAAGCAACACTAATAACAGTGCTTACTAAGTGCTTTTCTATTGTGAGGATAATAGAAGAAAATACGATTGCTTTGGCAGTATGCTTTTCTTGAATTTGTTCTATTTGATATCTTAAAAATTAAATATAGGTTGTATCATAATGGACACTAAATTGTGCCTTAAATGTAATGTCACATTTTTCCCAGCACAGATGACTTGATTACTAAAATTGAAGTCATTGTCCAGTTCTTAATGACTTAATTATTTGGAAGAGAATTGATTTATCCTTTTTATCTCAATAAACTCCTTACCTCCTGTGTTAAACAGAAGAAGGAAGTATGTTATGAAATAAAATTGAAGGTTTAAATATGTTTGATCACAGTTTTCTCCTCCTATAAAATGTGTGATATCAACAGATTCAACACTTTTAGCTTCAGGAAATGCTTGACTCTCCAAAAGACATATAATTTAGCGTACCTGTGGTACAAGACTATGTCTAATCAGTAGACTCTGTAGCTGGATAGAGTCAAGTGCCATTCATCTGCCTCCCCTGAGATTTGTGGAAACAAGAAGGAGGAGCAGGCATAAAACAAAGATATATAACCATGTTGACCACTGAAGTTCATGGTTAACAACTTAATTATCTAAGTTCAGCTATCACTCAGAAACAAATCTGTGCAAATTAGGCACATTTTATAATTTACAATAGAAATAGCATAATGCTAAGGACAGTGCTGCTAGAATTGGAATCTACATTAAGCATGTTTAATTTAATTTTTCTAATTATATTTCTAATAGCTTAAATATCTGCACTGATAAAACTGTTAACCACCTGCATTTAAATGCCACCTGATGCGTTTATTTTGGAACAGTAACAGATTGGTATAATTTGAGCTCAAGTTCCTCTAAAAATTTTTCTATTAATGGGTCCTAATTTAATCTTTGTGCCTGATCTCAAAATTATGTTATAAGGCAACAATCATTGTGAGACTTGCCATTATCTGGTATTATCCTGTTGTGATTTATTTTCCCAGTTCAAACTTGGATTCATAGATAGTTAAATCAAAAATAGAAATTTGCACTGGCATTTCCATTTTCCTGTGGAGCTTCAACTTTGGAATAATGCCTGGTTAAAAAAAATCAATTCAGTGAAATGTTTGCATAGCACTATGTGAGGAAGGTTAGGTGAATATGCACTACATCTACTGTTCCAAGTGGGCAAACATATGCAAAATGCCCTTATGATCATATAATTTATATATGGCCCACGTATTTTGGGCTGATAATACTACAATGAAACTCAATTTTTCACCCACATAGTAAGAAGTCTAACCTTTTGAAAATCTGATGAATGATATAGGTCCTCTCCTCCTTTCCCAAAAAAAAAGAACAGAGAAGGTATCGCATTTTATCCGACCATCAAATGAGAGTATTCTATTTCCTTTTATTTAGAAATAACCTAGTCCCAGAGAAGCTCATTGTAGTGAAAAGATCAAATAAGCACTGCTGTTCGTTCTTAGACACACAATTGTATTTGAAAACGTTAAGTCTTAAGACAGTGGAAGGAAAAGCTTCTGAAGCTCTGATTCTAATGATACCACTTTTTCACTGAGCCGACGCATTGTCCATGCTCAATATGCTATTATTCAAGGAAGCGTGAGATAATGCGACCATAGGGAATAATATGGTAGTCCCACAGAAGTTCCATCACTAACTAGAAGTATGGTTTCAATTAGCAATGGCAATAATAATACTTATGATTGTTGTAATATCTATTATCATCTTTTTAGTTGAACATGATACAGAAGAGAGTTGAGGGAATCATGAGTTTAAGTGTTAGCTCTAACAAATGTTTGTGTGACCTTGATTTAGTCATTGAACCAGTACATGGCATAGTTTCAGCATCTGTAAAATGTGGAGGTTAAACCTAATGATCCTTAAACGTAAAATTTCTATACTGAATGCAATATTGTAAAGGGTACAAAACAGGAGTTTTGAAATCCACAAGAACCTAGGTTAATATTTGGCCTTTACCACTTATTACCTATGGGACTTTGTTCCACAACAAGCACTTCTATCTTCATTTTTCTTTTGAGTACATTTCAGATAATTAAACTGTTAAGATGGAAGTCAAGATCAAAGGGTAATAGTCCTTGATGCATTGTAGGTGTATAAATGTTTGTTTATTTCATTATGACTACTTCTTTACATGACTTGAATGAGGCAAAAGCGACAGAAACCATGTCAGTAACCAGCGATGGTGTGATTAGAAAACTATGTATGGGTTCATGGTAGCTATGCTTTTCAGAACTATCACAGTAGCCTTTGTCTCATAGTTAGCAGAGAAAATAGACTATACAGTTCTGAAACTTATATGCTAAATTTGGAAGCTTGTCCTATATATCGAATAGACTCGTGAGTCCATGAAGATATTGCAGGAGACTAATAAAATAGCTCTACTCTGGGAAATTAATAGATTCTGTTCTGCTTGTTCTGTCCACACTATACTCTCAAAAATACTGCATGGTAAGGTTGCTGATTGTGTAAAGGGCTCTTGTTGTAGCACTCTGGAACTGTAAAGTGGGGCAAACACTGTATCTTAACTGTTCAGCAAATGTAAAATGGTAGGAGGTTCACTTTTTCTGCATAGTTCTGAGTTCTTTCCTCTCTTTTGCAGAGAGAGTTTAGCTCACTATGATTTCTGCAATATACAATTATGGGAAATCATGTTTGGATTGACACTGCAGACAGAAATGGCATGCGTGATTCCTGTTTGGACAGGAATAGCTGTTGCGGAGGAAGCCAACCTTGAATGACACTGAAGAGCAACATAATGAAGCATGAATTGACAGGTGATGGGATAGATCTAAAACATTGAAGGTCTATATAATAAAATGAGTGAAATAGGTTGACTCGATCAAGTGATATTATGGGAAATTATGTCATTACTGTACTATTTGTTTCTGTGATGAATGAAGAACTCTATTTCCTTGAGTCTGGTTTAAGATTTTTTTCTATTCATAATTTTTTCTAAATCTATTTTGGAAAAAAAAGAGATTCATCTGTAAAGTATTATTGTATTTGTCTCCTGGTCCAAATTGTATATGTCATTTTGTGCAACCCAAGATGAATATTGTGGTAATGACAGTCTTATTTTCTTTCCCTGGTTTGAAAGAAAAACAATTCCAGGTAATGGTCAGTTTTGAGACCACCAGAAAGAGGCAGAACATGTCAAAAATATGTTTGCAAAAATTACTTAACAATCTCTTCACTGATAAATGGAGAGGGTAAAATAAATATGTCAATTAGATTTAGGTCATTCTTAACATTGAGGAGAAATGATTCTTCTTTACTCTTTCCAGTATTTTCAATTTCTTGTTAACAGCTTACCAAGACTTGTGTGTGTCCTGAACCGTATAAGGGATACTAACTCTTCTGAGAAGATACACTGCTTTTTAATTTCCTGAATGCCTTGCTATCACTGATTAGGTAGATAACGGCAGAAGTGAGGTAGGCACATCTCAGAGGGACTTTTACTGATGCCAGGGAACTACCTCAGTACTGGAATAAGGGCTGTGCTGCCAATCACACTGGCTAGCAGCCAGGAATAACACCTGACAACCATTGTGCACATGTCAGGGGTCAGCTAATAGGTCTTCCTGTTGAAGTTTCAAGATTGACTGATAGAAGCAACTTTGAAGATAGTTTGTCTATATGAAAAGTGACTTATTCGCTGTATTTAATTGTGTGAAAATATGAGTGATCATTTAAATCAAACTGATATTTTAGCATACTTTAAAAGCACTACAAAGGTGAATACTTCTCTCCTTGGGGAAAGCACAAGAAATACAATAATGAAATCCAGTTAAAATGTAAAAGTGTTGAATTTACTAAGCCCTCTATATCTCTACTTCATTCCTTATTCATTGTTGTCAGATGATAAAATCTGAATCCTTATTGACTCCTCCCTCTGGTAGAAGCCATTCCCTAGCTGGGTCACCCAAGCTATCACTTCTACTTCCCAAGTATCTCTTAGACCTGGCTGCTGCCTTCTACTCCCACTCCCACTGTCTTAGTTCAGAATCCTAGCAACCTTCCCCAGGAATAGCCTCATACTGTGTCATACTGCTCTCATTTCCTTCTGAAAGGCATCCTTCACGTTGCTTCTGGCTTCCCATGTAAAAAACCCTATCTGAGTGCAGCTCTTATGGGGCCAGATCAGGGGAGGAGAAGGGAAGTGAGGCCCAGAAAAAATAGATTATCATGGAGTAAAACTGAAGACAAAACAAAAAGGTAAAAAGATTAAAGCGCCCAGTAAGTTATCTACCAAGAAAGAGTTTCTATTGCCTTTTACTTTCCGTACTAAAAATGTGCAAACATAACCCCACTGATTGTGTGTGACTACCACACAGGACTTTCCACACCTAGGCCCCTGGCTTACACTGCAATGGAAGAAGAGGAGCAGAAATACTGCCAAGATCCATATGGTAAATTTGATACAACTCCTCAGAGTAATATTTTCTATGCTTCCTTTGGGGTGTTTTTGAACCACAACACCTCTTACAATTATAGCTTAGAAAGTGTGCATGGACATTGTTTTTATAAAAATGCACTTTTTTAAGCATTAAGAGGTGATTGCTTTTAAAAAATTATTATTTTTATAAAACGAATAAATTTTTCAAATAAATACTTATGTTCTGTTGGTGCAGAGGGTCAGCATATATAATGGCAACTTTGTAAACAGAAATTGAGTTTGAAGTTTATTTATTCCTAGTACTTAACTGACTACAAGGCCTCAGTTTCTGGTCTGATGTGTCTGTCTAGGCAATTGTTTTACTACCATCTCCAGACTCACTTAATGTTACACTCTGTTTACACTGAATTTGTTGCTGTTTCTGGATCAAGTCATGCTGCTGTCCTACATGCAGCCTTCAGAAATGTTTCCTCTGTTTGCAACATTGTCTCGTAATCCATTTTTTTGCCAGCTGTTTCTCACCCTCACACACATGCACAGATGAATACCAAATTCCTACCATCCTTCAGGCCTTAGCTTAAAGGAAACCTCCTACAGGAAGTCTTATTTAACTCAACTGAAGTTTGGTCTTCCTCCATCACCTTATATTTCTCCCATCATAATGCATTTTATTACATTCTGTAATTGTCTTCCCAGCAAGACCATCAGCTCTATGAGAACAAAGCTCTTGTCACTCTTGGTTACCACTCTATCTTTAGCGGCTACTAGCCAGGTCTCAGGAAATATAGGAGACACTCAGTGAATATTTGTGAAATAATACCCACAAACGCAATTTGTTGTTTATCAGAGGGGTGTATAAAAATCTCACCAGTTCTGCTGTATAACAACAGACTAGCACATAGTAGACATTCATAAATATCAGTTCAAAGAATGATTAAAGGAGTGAATGAATAATGTGCTAAAAAAGAATCGAAAGTCCCTTTGCCTAAAACGTTTGTTCATAGAACTGGAACTCCTGAATAATATTGTTCATTTCATAGCTCTTAATTCTCCATCACAGCAGCCAGGCCCTGGGAGAATGGAATATAAAAGGATAGGAAGCCACATAGATTCCAGTTTGAGGACAGGTCCTTGGGAAACTGGAAAAAACAAACAATGAAGACCGCAAGATATTGGAGTGGCAGAAAAAGGAGACAGAAAAAAAACTGTAACCAGCTGCCTGTGTTAATTATTTTGCCCCCAGTTGTGGCCAGTGAGAGACTTTTTTCCCTTCACTTCTCAGGGAAACATGTTGGAAGGCTTGTTCTGCAGCAAGGACCTCAGAAACAAAGGAGACGTATGCAAGTTCACGAAAATGAAATCCGTGTTTAATTACTAAATATTCTACCTCTAAAATTAAAGGAAAAAAAAGCTTAAATAATTCAGTTTGATTTGGTCTCATTAGTCTGATTTCCTAGTATTTAGCCTTAATTATGTGATACATAAGCCCTAATTATGTGGTACATATACAGTGCGCTCTCTAAAGTTAAAGATCAGAACGGATACTGACTTAAATGATAAAATATGTTAAATTATTAATGGTAATTAATCTTACAAAATAGGCATAATTAGTTTAAGTACTTTAGATATTATTCTTAATAGCATTACAAATAATATGACACAGTTTGATCATTTTAAAAATAATTTATTGGGAAAAAAGTCTACACAAGCACTGTTTCTTACTCAGGAGAGCTAACCAATTGCTTGGTGCTGTCAAAATATATCTAGCTGTCCTTATTGAAAAGGTGGGTTTGCTTTAACCCAACAAATGCTGTGTCCTAAACAAAATGGGGATATTGCTTTTAAAGAACACTTTTTCATGGACATAATCATCTTTATAACAGCAGTAGCTATGCCTTTCAGGGTTTAAAAATATTTTTTGATTTAATTTACTCTGGGTATTGTCCCACGAATTGTTCAGAACTGTTCAGTTCGTTTTTGTATTTAATTTTGTATTTAGTATTCGTATTTATATTTAGTATTGCTATATTTTTTTTAAATTTTCTACTGAGGTCAATTTAAAAGTTAGTAATTTCACTTTGATACCACAATCCAAAGTGTTTGGTTTTAATTCTTTTTCCTAACTTTGGATAAATCTGCTATTGTCAGTTAGTATCTAGCATAGGTTTAAATTCTGAAAAGTTCTATAGGAATATAAAAGAAATAGTTTGCTTTTAAAGCAACATTTTAAAATGGATGTTCTTCTATTGAATGGGAATCAGATAACTGTTCATCTCTTCTAACTGGAGTTTAGGGATGAAGAATAAGATGATAAAAACTACACATCAGAAATCACATTCCTTACTCTCAAAGTTTAACTAGTGTTCCCAGGCCAGGCTTAAAAATATTCTGACTGAATACAACTGAGGAAATCTTACAATCAAACTGCAGAACCTTCTTTCACACTGTGATAGAAGAGAATCACTGGAAACGTGATTTTGTCAAATAAAATCCTAATGCACTGAGCACAGTGGAAAAAGTCTATAGTCCCAGCTACTAGGGAGACTGAGGCAGTATGACTGCTTGAGCCCAGGTGTTTTAGGCCAGCCTGGGCATCATAGTAGGAGAACCCATATTAGAAAAAAATAATCCTGATGTGATAAGATTACCGCATTAGACATAAATCAGTCTTGAACCTTGATGTTATAAGATTCCACGATAGTTAAAAAGTAGGTGAAAAATGATAAGGATTATCTATCTCTAAAGTCACTCAGGAATAGTTTCTAATATTAGAGATTTTTTTCTAATGAAATCCTTCCACAACATTCAAATCAAAACTGCATTCTTTTCAGACATTACATTCATTTGATATATTCTTCCAAGCCATCATCACCAACAGTTTAAGCACACGTCTCCCCAATATTCAGGCTCCCAAATTTGATGTAAGGCAGCATTGATGTGATAATAATTCAAATTTGATTCTGCTGCATAAGTACTTGTTAAGGACAGAGATTAAAGATTGGCCTCAGCAAGAGAAGGCTAACTAAAGTGGGGACATTCAGGGAAACGAAAGGTCCGCACTGTCACAAAGTTTTGCTGAGAGAACTTGGAGCAGTAAAGGGTTGCAACAATGGTTTTGATACTTTAAAAAAAAAAAAAAAAAAACAGTAGAAAATTTTCTTTGGATGAAATCTTGTACAGAAACTCAGCATGTAAAAACAGATAAAACTGACATTTTAAAAGTCAATGAAAATAATGCAGGTATTTAGCCAAAAAATGTAAAATTTGATATTATGAAGGACAATACAAAACAACCTTAGCATTCAGATGATTTCTCTATTTTGTGTTGCACCATTTTAAGAAAATCTGCCCAGATATGGACTATGAACAATTTCATTTTTATTTTTCAACAGATGGCCTTGCATTTTAGACTGCTTTTCAGCTGATTATGACAGTATTAACAAAAGAAACTTTCACTGGACGTATGCAAAGAAGCAATATTAATCCAGTAGCATGTTAAACTATTGGTTCATGTGTTTTCACTTAGTTATATTTTGTTGTGATCTATACGTTTATGAGTGATTTTATACAAAATATTCTTATTAAACTCTTTATTGCATATTTCCTATTGCTTAAGATATTGCACATTATATTATACAATGTGGTCTTTATGAGGTCTCTGATGAGAAATTCCAGTTTGAACCTGTGCTAAAAACGAGTGGTGGTTTTAGCCTAAAAACAAAACAAAACAAAAATTGGTGAACATGGTGAACTGTGTAATTGCCAAGTCTTACCTAGTTATTTTGGCTGCAAAAGTACTTGGAGCCACCAACTATGGCCAAGTACTGGAGACTTGTGTCTTTATACCAAGAATTTTAGCCTCACTGCCAGTCTACTTTTCCCTTACTTGCCTCTTTTGTGTATTTTTCTGAACTTTAAAATATGATATTGCTGTATAATATCACACATTATCTTAGGTATTATCATGTTATCTGAAAAAATCTAAGATTAGGGCAACATAAATGATAGATAATGTAAAATAATCTTTTGACCATTTCTCTCACTGATTTTCCCACTCTTGAAAAATCAGGCTTGTATAATTGGATCGAGGGCAGTGTCTGCCATTTAGAGGGTACTAAACCAATGATACTAATGAAAATGAATTAATGAAAATACTAATAATTTTATACTATAATTCTATGCCTCTTTGCTATTGTGAATAGTGCTGCCATGAGCAAACATGTGCATGTTTATGATATAATTATTTATATTCTTTGGGTATGTACCCAGTAATGGGATTGCTCATGAAATCAACCTAAATGCCTATCAGTGATAGACTGGATAAAGAAGATGTGGTACATATACACCATGGAATGCTATCCAGCCACATAAAAGAATAAGATAATGTCCTTTGCAGGGACATGGATGGAGCTGGAGGCCATTATCCTTAGCAAAGTAACACAAGAACAGAAAACAAAATATTGCATGTTCTCACTTATAAATGGGAGCTAAATGATGAGAATATATGGACACATAGAGGGGAACAACACACACTGAAGCCTTTTAGAGGGTGAATGGTGGGAGGAGGGAGAGGATCAGAAAAAATAAATAATGGGTACTAGGCTTAAAACTGGGTGATGGAGGCCAGGCGCAGTGGCTCACGCCTGTAATTCCAGCACTTTGGGAGGCCAACGCGCCCAGATCATGAGGTCAGAAGATGGAAACCATTCTGCCTAACATGGTGAAACCCTGTCTCTACTAAAAATACAAAAATATTTAGCCGGGTGTGGTGGTGGGCACCTGTAGTCCCAGCTACTCGGGAGGCTGAGGCAGGAGAATGGCATGAACCTGGGAGGTGGTGCTGGCAGTGAGCCGAGATTGCGTCACTGCACTCCAGCCTGGGTGACAGAGCGATACTCCGTCTCAAAAAAAACAAAAACAAAAACAAAAACAAAAAACAAAAAACAGACCCTGGGTGATGAAATACTCTGTACAGCAAACTCCCATAACACAGCTTCATCTATGTAACAAACTTGCACTTGTACCCCTGAACTTAAAAGAATAATCGGCCAGGCACAGTGGGTCACGCCTGTAATCCCAACACTTTGGGAGGCTGATGTGGGCGATCACCTGAGGTCAGGAGTTCGAGACTAGCCTGGCCAACATGACAAAACCCCGTCTCTACTAAAAATAACGAGAATGATCTGGGCATATTGTCACACGTGCCTGTGATCCCAGCTACTAGGGGGACTGAGGCAGGAGGATCGCTTGAACCTGCCAGGAGGAGGTTGCGGTGAGCCGAGATCGTGCCACTACACTCCAGCCTGGGCAACAGAGTGAGACTTCACCCCAAATAAATAAATGAATAAATAAATAAATAAAAGATTAATGAACAAAAACAAACCAAAAAACACAAAAAATTCTATACTTCAATTTATAAAATTCTATAACTGTTTATTAACTACCAATAAAAATGTGTGATAAAGGCTATTAATGACTGGGTTTCCTTTTTTACTCTCTAAGCATATTTACCATCTCAATAAGTTACAAATATCTTAACATACCCTATGCCCTTTTATATGTATACTATGACATGTAATGATTCTTGCCCTGTTCTTTGTGTTGGAATGTTTTTGTCAGTTTTAAATGAAGTGTCACTTCCTCTTTGAAGGTTTTTGTAACTCTGTTGAAAGAATTTGTCACTCTTCCCTTGAATTTTTAATGTAACTGGCTCAAAACTTTATGTAAGTATTTATCAAACTGGATTTTAATTATCCCCTAATATGTTTATCCTGCAAGTCTGTGATCTCCTTAGGGATAAATAACCAGACTTCCTCATCTTCATACCTGGCATGGCATGAATGTTTAATACTTTTTACTAAATATATAATATTAAGCAAATTAAAAATGGTTATCGATTCAATAGTTTTTAAAACCTTCAATTTCAAAAATATTTCTTATAATTGCTGTTATTTGCACCAAGTTTTGCTAATATTTAGTTTTACTTATTGAGATGAGTTTTTAAAAGTATCTGTTATTCTTTCCCTAAATTTAGAGATAAGTAGTAGGGGTAAAGTCTCCAGTGTTCCCGAAATTTGTAGGAAAGTTAGTAAACATTTTTAGGGATTGAAGACTTTGCCAGCATACAACTATACAAATATATAATATTCATAAAAATATTTAGATCTATGCATAAATTTATAATATAAATAAATTTATATTAATTGATTTATATATTATTAAACCATGGGCTGTAAATAAATTGATCAATTATAAATATATTTATATATTTATAATATATTTATATATTCCAATGTATATATTATAAAATTTACAAAATATTTTACATAAACATAAAACTAAATATACATATACATATAAATACATATGTATACTTATATACATGCATATGCAAATTTTTATATTTATATATGCATATGTATATTTATTTGTACGCGATGTATTATATATGTATTATGTATATGCATATCTGTATGTTTATATTATGTTTGTATATGTATATACATATATACATATAAAAATGTGTATATACAAAAATATACATATAAAATATATAAATGTATATATGTATATAGAACTATATACATATAAAATGTATGTATGTATATACAAATATATACATATAAAAATGTATATGTGTATATGTATGCTTGGCAAAGTCTTAAGCATATGTATATGCCTAATTAAGTAATTAAGCAGGAAAGCAATAAGCAAAACCATGTAATATTTGAAATCGCACAGAGCTAGAAATTTTATTTTCTGCTGATGCTGCACAATGCATGGAGTTGAATGTTTGGTAATTGTTACTCTGTTTATGTCTATCTCCTGGCTTTAAAGATAGGTAAGCCTAGCCTGAAATCTGAAGAAATGTGATGTTTGAGACTAAGCTCACGAAACTAAAAAATATGTTAGTGTGCGCTTTAGAACTGAGTGAATATTTTCAGCTATGAATAAGCTGCAAAATGATAAATACTTGGAATGTCAGTTTTACATGTCTAATGTAACTTTAATATTTACTTGTGATCAATTATGACAATACTAGTGCTATAAAACAGGAGACTCATTTTTCTATTCATTTTAAATCATCTAATCACTTGACATATACATATTGATTTCTAAATATTTTCTTTGCCTGGTTGTCTGGATTTTCATTGATTGTAGGTTCAAAATCAATATTTCTATAAGAAACTTTTAGATTTTTAAAATTAGTTTAGTTGCTTTATTTATTTATTTTTCTTGACTTCTGGGAAAGCTACAAAATAGACACAATTACATAATATGTGGTTTTAAAGTTATAGCAATATGTAGTTTTTAAATTGGAACGCTTTGGGGAGGTATTAGAACTTAATGAGAGAACAGATATTAAAACTGATGAGCTCCATATTACCTTATATTTATAATCATATTTCAATATTATGTAATTGTTAGGATCCATGATAATAATCTCAATATGATAATATACTTGTGGAAAGTAATGGTGCTAATTTGATATCAGGCTGCTGCCTTGCATCATTCAGTTTAATAATTATAACATCTAAAAGTTAGTGTACAAATGGTGTCAGTTCTCTCACTTGTTTCATCTTGGCTCGCTCCTCTCTGACCTTTCCACTTGCTTCTCAAACAGTTATTAAACAGAAGACTCAAGATGTATGAAGAAAACTTTTAAAATCATTTCTTAATTTTTTCCATTTTTCCTGAATTCTTTTGCTTGTTAGATATCAAATACATATACCTTCAGTGTATTATTGATTGAGAAAAAACATTTAGGTAGTTTCAATATTAGATATCAAATACATATACCTTTAGTGTATTATTGATTGAGAAAAAACATTTAGGTAGTTTCAATATTTTAATAAATTTTATTTTTGTTGCCTAATTTTAGTTTTTTAATAAACTTTTTTGTCAATGCAGTGCCTATTTTTGAGACTTTAAGAAACTACTGCACAGTTTTTTTCTGTACTTTTTAGGTTACTCATTTTTTTTCCCTAGCAAATCTTTTATAATTCATAATCCAAAGGAGGGGTTAGAGAAGAGCATAAGAAGAAGAAATAGGAGGAGGAGGAGGAGGAAGAGGAGGAGAAGAAACTAGAGAACAGAAGAGAAAAAGAGGCATTCATTTTCTACATCCAGAGCTTCGGAGAAAATCTAGCTACAGTTAAATGAGTAAGAGGAAGTTGAAGCCCTCCCAGAAATATGGGTGAGGTCAGTGGTAGTTAGAATCCTTCAAGAAAAGACAGAACAAAAGCACCAATCCAACACAGGTTATTCTTGAACTAATTTGATATTCAGGAAACTAAGTGTGAATAAATAACTTTCCAAGTCTCAGTAATTCTGTAGTCATTTTCTACTCTGCTAAGCGAAACAGATCTTACCAACACATCCATTACACTCTGCATTGAGTGCTGAATGTCTTTTAAATCTTAAACATTAAGTTTCATCAGAGTGAAAAGGAAGAAAACCTACTTTCTGACTATAACAATCAGCTTATGTCTTCATTGGAAAAGGTGGCACTTGAGTTAGACCTGACCAGCTTGTCACTAAGAGGGATAGAATAGTGTCCTTCCCCCCATGTCTTGAATACTTCATGTCAAGACAGAAGAAGATATTGCTCAAAAAAAAAAAAAAAAAAGTGATAGGTAATTAGATAGAGCTGGCTGATTACATTAGAAGTCTATGATAAGGATTTGGAAATTTATATAGAAATCACTCAATAGAAGGAGATTTACATGGTTGGAATGTAATAACATTAAATTTAGTGTCAACTCTTTAGTTGGCTTCTGGAGAGGGAAATCTGAAGGAGAGGCTAAAATAAGCCCAGTAGATAAGTTGAGACCCTGGGATACAGTGGTAAAAATGGGGATCAAGTGAAATAATAAGATTCATAAAATGTTCTTGAAGATAGCTAGCTTATTTATTTTATTTTTGTTTATTTAACACTCAATAAGAGGTTATCATCTATTAGAAACTGTTTTAAGTACCTTGTAAATATTAATTCATTTAATTTGTAAAACTTCAAAATATTTGAATAAAAAAGAAATAAATTAAAAATGGCTACATATTTGTGTGGTTGTAGTCAGAAGAGTTAATTCACTGAAAGTCCAACTAATTCAATGTCGTCAGAAGAGTTAATACAATTTAAATTATATTTAAGTTTTAATATAATTTAAAACAACTTTGCCATGGAATAACTTATAGTTATAAACATATAGACATATATGGCTTGTATGTTTAATGAGATAATCTATAAGAAATAACTTTATAAACATCAAACTCCTGAACAAATGTACAAAATATTATTATTCTAATTGTTCAAAATTCACCACACACTTTGGAAACAAATCGAATTTAAATAAGGCTGCAGTCAGGCAGTGCATTATCAGAATTGCAAGAGAACCAGGCAACAGTAGAAAAAAATGCTTGCATGATACCAGAGATATATGGCTATTATTGGGAAACTGTTATGTGACTATTTTCCATGTACTTCTTAGCATATTTTTGAGATGGAAAATCCATGGAATGCTCCATTTTCCTTTTTGCATTAAGGCTTTCATAAGAAACTCATTGTGCCAGTGTGATAATTTTGCATAGTTTAATAGTTTCCATGAATCATGAAACTACTTTCAACCCACACATCATTTGACCCTTATCAACTTTTACACATTAATCCCAAAGGATGGAATTTGGATAAAATAAAGAAGTGCCAATCACAAAAAATTATTCTGGATTAAAGACAAAGATGAAGAAATTATTTTGATTGTGGTATAAATACGCTTTACAACATTCAAAGCAAAATGTTGAATCACATTAGAGCACAACGAACTGAAGTGAAAGACTTAAGTTAGAAAATGAAACTCTGTGGATACAGCAGTGCAATGAATCTGCTTAATATTATTATTTTTTAAGGGTGACTACACTAACTTTTATTTGCACTACTGCATAAATCAGTTTTCAATTTCATTAGTTATATAGTCCAGAAAAAATACAGTCTGGACTTCTTGGAGAAAAATCTACATTTTCATTGAAAATTTCATCTACTCTGATAATTTCATATAATAGTTGTAGGTTTTGTATTATGAAATATTTATCTATAGGCCTGGTCATTCCCATATTTTCAGATTCATACATTTAAATACATACTGTAATCTTCCTGTTGAATAGGCCATGTAAACCTCAAACTTAACAAGTTCAGAACAGAACTGATTATCTCCTCTGCTCACTTGCTGCCACATACACTGACACCAAAATTTCTTCCTCTTTTTCTCTTTTGGCAGTGATTGGGAAAGCTTGAAACCTAAGAACGTCTGTGACTCTAAATCACCCGTATATCTCCAGTGAACAGTTGATGATTTTACCTCCTAAGTATCTCAAATCTGATTCTTTCCTTCCTGATCCAACATCATCCATGTGCTTACTAACTCTCTCCTGATTATTGAAATAGCCTCTGAATTAATTACCTTGACTTCATTGTCTTCCTTATCTAATCAGTTTTTCACAGTTATCAGACTGATGATGCCAATATGCAAATCTTTGATTTTAAAATTAAAATTAAACTTAAAATTTTCTATTGTTTCCTAAAGCCTAAATTATAAATCTAAATTCATATTTTCTGCTCTACTACACAAAATTCAACCTTCAGCTTTAGCAAGCTCTAAGAAATAGGTTTGATAGCGATTGTCAAGTATGGCCAGGTGGGTCTATCCAAAGTGAGGTATGGGCTTTGGTGTTCTAAGGAGTAGAGTGAAAACTCAGAAAGAGAGACAAGCATGCCTTCATTTATTACCATCTATTTAGTGAGCAGTTAGTAGATACTAGGTGCTGTGTGAAGACTGGTAAGGTATAGTCTTTGTCCTTGAGTTGTTTTGGGATGTCTATGAGAAACATTTAAACTGCTGTTTGAACTTGCACATCTGTTTTTGACTAGAGTAGGAGGTGGTGCCTGAGCAGAATCTTAAAAGACACTTAGGAGTTATTCAAGAAAAAAAAAGAATGGATTTTTAATCATAACGAGAGTGCCAAAGGTACAGAGATTCACAGGGTATTATTACATTATAACAACTACAAAACATTTAAGCTAGACAGTCAGGGGTGGTGTGTGTCAGTATTGACAAGATAAGAAGAGATCAAATCAAAAGTCCTTAATTGCCATTGTAAAGTGATTGAACTTTGTTATTTGTACAGTAAAAATTGGTATATTTTTGCTTTTTTGAGGCTAGAGTACATCGATACAAAAAATAAAAGTATATAGAAAGTAGAAATTAACAATTCCATTTTAATGCCACCTTTAAAGTATGATGAACAGAGGTGACTTGATCATCTCTGCATTTAGGAAGGTTCTTCTGATCTTGGGAATAGATAGAAGGGGACCAAGACATGCAGAAAGAACATCAATTTGGAAGATGTTGTTATAATCCAAACAAGAAATAGTAAGACCCTGACAGAAAGGAGGAAAGTGTGCATATTTGGAGATATTTAAGATGTACAATTCACAATAGGTGAGTATTTGAATAAGGAAGTTAAGTGAATGGGAACGCACAGATACAACTAGCAAAACTAGGAAAATGAAAGCAGAGTTTATTGCTCTGATGCAAAACACAACTGTTCTAGAAATGAAGAACCAATACCAACCATCCATTTATATACTCATATTGCATGTTTATTTGGATGGCTCAGACTTATTTATAGTGGCTAGGTTATAAGATAATTATTCCAGTAATTGGCTTACAAACAACAAAACCTAAAGTAGTATAAACTACACACATTTTTGATTGGAAGTACAAGGAGTTATAATATATATGAAAGTTCTTAATTTTTCTGTATATGAGTATGATGTTCCTTTGAAGTTAAGAAGATGTGTACTAAGTTGTGGGTATTGATACTGAACACCCCTAGGTTTTCAATAATCACTAGCCCTCTTACTCTTGTCTATTGTTTTTGGACAGGAGAGAGTTAATGAGGCAATGCAATAATAAAGAAAAGAACATGAAGAGAAAAAAGCTATGTGACATTAAGATCTACTGGGGCACTGCTAAAATTGTTGAGCTTGATTTAAACCTTCAACCTAATTTAAGAAGGAGGCATTCTTCATCATTCTAAGCTCAAATCTTGAATATAATTAAAGCTGTAGGTTAAAGCTTTGATGGAATAATTTCCAGGTTTCTCTTTTCTAGTTCTGCATTTTGAAAAATCTTAATTATTATTCTATTTAGAACTTCAATCACTTAAATTTGCAACTTGAGTGACTTTAGTTCAACCAAAAAAGTCTGATGTATTCTGTATCCAGATTTTCTGTTCTATTTTTCGTTAATCTTTTATTACCAACATGTCTAACAACTAAGGTCTTAAATATTCAGCTCCTTTTTGCTCTATGTTGAAAACAAACAGGGAACAAATTAGAGTTGCAGTTATTTTAGAGAGAGGATAAGATCCCTAATGAATTCTGGAAGCTAGGGAAGTTGATTTGTGAGGGATGTGGATATGCGTGAGAGATGTACAGATATAATCTAGTGAGGAAATTTGAATCACGCCTTGAGGCACAGGATGCCTGTGAACCAATCATTACATAAAGACTTTTTTGTTGTCCCATGCTTTGGCCTCTTGGTGAGGTTATTCTTTTGGCAAATGATCTATCTTAATATTACACAAGGAAGCTTTGTATGGACAGTGCATAATCAGAGTTCTCTTGTCCGACAATAATGTAGGGAAAAAAATGTGTGGAATATCAAACACTACAGAACAGAATAAAAATAGTATTCCTTTGTTACATAAATGTAAAAGTAATAGTGAAAAGCAACGACTTAGAAAGAACACTGAAATTATGAAAACTTGGTGTCTTTGGAAGATTCTTTGTAGGATTTAAGCAGGAATTTGGTGCTTTGGAGTATATATTCACATCACTAATGAGAACATTAATAATATGTGCTAATATGTATTGTTAACGTGTACTAAATGCTTTACATGTGCCATTATTATACTAAGTAATTTTATATATTATTTCACATACTTCTAAAACCAAATAAAGAGATTGGTATAGTTAACTATTCACGAATCCCAGATAGGGGAACTGAACCTACAGTTGTAGTTCAGAATTTCAACTAAAGTCCATTGATTTTTAGATATGGTCCTTCCAGTCACCATCCAAGATTTCTTCTAAGAGTAATGTGTATTGTAGCTCCTTAGGAACTGCTTAATGCTATGTGATAAGATGTTTTGTTTAGTATTTCACTGAATTAGATCTAAGATACTTATGTAAGTATTATATGCTGAAAAAAATCTTGAAACTGTGTTTACCTGTCTTTCATATTTTCAACATTTCAAAATTGTATTTAAATCATAGATCATTATTTTACAGTTCATGGTTCTCTAGGAGATAAATAGAGGTGCCTTAGGGTACCAGTGGCCTTCTAAAATTACATCTTAAACGTAGCGTACTTGCAGTTTGTTGTATTTTTCTGGAAACTGATAATATTTTCTAGCTGCATATGATCCAAAAAAAGTTTAAGAAACTTTAGCTGGATGTTTTGAAAACAAATGAAATCTAAAAGTAACACTTTTACCCAAAAAAGTAAAAATCAATATTATCCCCAAATTTTAATAGGAATAATGACAGGTTCATAAATGCTTAAAGACTTAGAAATAATGTCATCAGAAAACAGTGATTTTAAAAATTATTCCTCAGAGATTAGAGTATTAGAGTTACGTGATGTTGACTCACTAAGCAATAGCAAGCCCTGTTAAAATTCTGTATTTTGAATTTGTTTATGTCAAATATGACTATATCAAATCCACTTAACATGAATCTCTCAAATCTGTTTTAAAATTTGGTATGGAGTGGTTTGGATTACTGTTTTTATGTGGTTTGACTATTATTTTAATTTAAACATAAACTTTATTTGGTAAGTGTGTATGTGTCTTTATGAGAGACTGCCAGTCTATTCAAACGTGCATAAATTTACATTTCTACCAGAAATGTATGAAAGTTCCAGTTACTATACATTTAGATCAGCAATTGATATTTTCAGTCCCAATTTTAGCTCTTCTAGTGAATTTATAGTAGAATCTCACTGCAGTTTTAATTTGAATTTTCCTGATTGCTAATGATGTTGAACACTGTTTCTTGTATTCATCATTCATTTGTGTATCATCCTTTGTGAAAAATCAAATGACTTTCCCAATTTTAATTGAGTTGTCTTCTTGTAACTCATATGTAAACATGCTTTTTATATTCTGAATGTAAGCTTTGTGTCAGTTTATGCATTGTGAATATTTTTTCACAGTTTTTGGCTTTCTTTTTCATTTATTTAAGGGCTGAAAGATTCTTAGATAAATTTTGATAAAGTAAAATGTATCAATATTTTCCTTTTATGGACTCAGCTTTTTGTGGCTTGCCTAATAAATCATTGCATAGTCCAAGTGTGCAAAGATTTCCTACTCTGTTCTCTTCTAGAAATTTTATATTTATAATTTTAATTTTTAGATCTATGTTCTATTTCTTGTTAAATTTTATTTGTTACATAAGTTAAGAATTGAAGCTCATATGCATATCCAGTTGTTTCAAGGCTATCTGTTGAAAAAACTACTTTTTCTCCATTGAATTGCCTGTGTTTTTGCCAAAAGTGTTAAAATTGTAGGTTTTTTCTAGATCTAATTAGTTCCATTGACACATATGTGTGTCCTAACAGAAAACACACTGTTTTGATTACTGTAGCTTTATAGTATAAGTGCTCCAACATTGTTATCGTCCAAAATTGTTTTTGGCTTTTCTAGGTTATTTGCATTTCTATTTAATTTTAGATTCAGTTTAATAATACTTCAAAAAAGTCTTCTGGTATTTTAATTTGGATTGCGTCAGATCTAGAAATCAATTTGAGAAAAAAAATGATATTTTAATATTGAGTCACCCAGTTCATTAACCTGATATACTTTTCATTTATTTAAGTATTTAATTTCCCTCAACCTGAAAATGTTTAAGAGACAAATAAAAGTGGGTGTTTCTTCAGACTCTTCATTCAAGTAGAGTTATTTTTAGTTTACTTTAATATTTGTTTATCCCTCTCTCCAAACTTGGAGGATCTCAAAGCGTCTACCTAAGCTGCAAAAGAGAAAGAGGTCTATATTGGGGATGGAGAAATTGGAGTCTTCAAAATTACAAAATTGTACTATAAACTTCCACATGTTGCTTCCCCTTACAAGCTCAGCAGGTTGAAACTTTACTCTGAGAGGGTATAGCCAAGATCTTTGTCTCCAGCACCCAGTCAAGGACTAGGGTTTCTCCTAGGCGTGCCAGGTCACCAGCATTTCTAATCACTCTCCCGTTTGATATTGCAGAAGCTCTTTCTTGGCAAGAGCAACAGAGAGGTCCAGGGACTCTTTTGCCCATCCAACTCCTACGTGTAGGGCAGGAAATCTACTCCAGGAGTGGCAAGCCAAGAATACTGGGCTCTCATTATCACTGCTGCAGCTTGCTCATAGGGCAATGGGCTCCATCCTGTGAAAGCCAAGATGGGAAGGCCAAAGGCTACTACCCACATCCATCCAGTGTTCCAGTAGTAGACTGAGTTGTCACTCTTAAAGAAGCAGACTGATGTCACCACCCCAGATCCAGAGTAAGGATTCAGAGGAGCAGATACAGAGATACCATATAGAAGGTGACAGGACACAAGAACAAAGAGTTCCATAACTCTTTCTAAGGGGATTGACTTCCTTTGGGACAGAGTGTGGGATAGCACAAGCCTAAGGACACTGTCTAAAGCAATAGAGATTTTCGGTGGAAAGCAATTAAGAGGAGGCTGGTAGACTTATGAGAGCAAAATGGACACCAGTAGACCAGTTAGAAATTATTTTTAAAATTATTATTATTATTTTTTAAGACCAAATCTCCCTCTATTGCCCAGGCTGGAGTGCAGTGGTGCGATCTTGGCTCACTGCAACCTTCACCTCCTGGGTTCAAGAAATTCTCCTGCCTCAGCCTACCAAGTAGCTGGGATTACAAGCGCCCACCACCACACCTGGCTAATTTTTTGTACTTTTAATAGGTATGGGGTTTCACCATGTTGGCCAGACTGGTCTCAAACTCCTGACCTCAAGTGATCTGCCCGCCTCGGCCTCCCAAAGTGCTGGGATTGCAGGCATGAGCCGTGGTACCTGGCCACCAGATAGAAATTTGACAGAGAGAAATACAGAAAGAGACAGGGAAGAAGAACCATCATTGAAAGAGCCATACAAAAATGTATACAGGAATGTTTGTAGCAGCATTATTCACAGTAGACAAAAAATGCAAACACTCCAGTTTCTAACAACTGATAAATAAACGTGGTGTATTCATATAATGAAATTTTATTTTGACAATAAAAAGGAATAAGGAACAGATGCATATTACAATGAATGTATAGCATAAACCTTGAAAACCTAAGAGAACAAAAAAAGTCACATAATTCAGATTGTATAATAATATTTAAATGAAATGTTCAAACTAAGCAAGGCTATAGAGACAGAAAGTAGGTTAGTGGTTGCCTTGACCTGGGGAGATTGGGTTTGAAGTGAAGGGGGTGATTATTGATGAGTGTGGGGTTTTTCTCCTGGGTGATGAATATATAAAATTCATTGTGGTGATAGTTGTATAACTCTGAATATACTAAAAAAACTGCTGAAATATACACTTTTAATGAGTGAGTTGTATGTGAATTATATCTTTAAAAAGTTGGTAAATATAAAACTACAACATCATAGTAATTTATGTATATACAGCCTATATATATATACACAAAATGTTTTGGCCACTTTGTCCTTCCCTTTAAAAGCTAAAGGGAAGACCCTTTAAATGCTAAAGGGAAGGACAAAGTGGCCAAACATTGTGTGTGTGTGTGCGTGTGCATGTACACACAAATGGTTTAAAAAATATATATATATATGTATATATATGGTTTGAAAAAACTTTATCTCCTAAATCATGGTACTGATGATAAAATGTAATTCTAATGAAGGCAAGAAGGAAATATGGTGGTCCATTTAAGAGAGGCTTTAAAGTAAGTCACTCAGACTCCTATCTATAGATTAGCCCTTAATCTAAAGAAGAAAAGAGCCTCAGTTGGTAGAGTTCAAGCTTAAAGTTCTAGCTATTTAAAAAAAATCATATTTAGCTTTTAAAACTTGTATATTGTTAATGGTGAGAAAGGGACAGAATATCATGACTGATGGAGGACTTAGAAAGCTTGTATATATTTTTCCATTAGACACGACTAAAGAATATTTAATAAATCTTATTTTTAGAAAAAGAGGAATTAATATAAAAAATAAATTAATGATCAATACCCTTTTCATTTAGTACAGAATTACTCTAAATACTATCAACATTTTCTCTCAATTGCCACTCTTATAAATCCTTTCATGTTGCATCAACTTTCTCCCGAAATTTTATCCAGATTACAGATTGGATTAAGAAAATGTGGCATATATACACCATGGAATACTATGCAGCCATAAAAAAGGATGAGTTTGTGTCCTTTGTAGGGACATGGATGCAGCTGGAATCCATCATTCTTAGCAAACTATCACAAGAACAGAAAACCAAACACCGCATGTTCTCACTCATAGGTGGGAACTGAACAATGAGATCACTTGGACTCGGGAAGGGGAACATCACACACCGGGGCCTATCATGGGGAGGGGGGCGGGGGGAGGGATTGCATTGGGAGTTATACCTGATGTAAATGACGAGTTGATGGGTGCAGCACACCAACAAGGCACAAGTATACATATGTAACAAACCTGCACGTTATGCATATGTACCCTACAACTTACAGTATAATAATAATAAATAAATTTAAAAAAAAAAAAATTTAAAACAGTTGATCTACCCTCCCTCCCTTCCACCTCATGCAGTGTTAAGATAGAGATGTGCCTTTCATTAAAACATTCATCTTCTCATGCTATGCCAGAACTCACCTGCCCTCGTTGGCACCCTGTTATCACAGAGCTCTGGTTTACAAACTGTAATTATCCCAAAAGGAGTCACAAAATGTGCTTTATTTGAGAGTCAAAAAATATTGGAAAAACATTAATTTTATCTCATTCTTTAATAAATGTTTATATATGTCCCACAATATCCCCATTATATAATTAGTACAGAAGTACGAGTACATAATTTGTAAATACAGTACACACATATGGGATATGTATGCCCAAAAGTTATTTTTTACAGATGGCAAATGTGATACAAATTTTGAGGCTCTATGTCCTTAAGGAATCACTCATCGCTGGAGGCAAGGGTTTGACATGGAGAGGGCATTTTTTGCAATGACTCTTAGAATTTAGTGGGTGGGAAGGGGGAGCAGAAAGGGATTTTAGGTGTAGTGCATAGCACAGTCCTGATCAAGGATGATTTTTCCTGAGGGAGGGTAGATCAACTGTTTTAAGTTTGTTAAATGTAAGTTTGTTACATGAGTACTTAAACACTTTCCAAAGAATCACTGAATAGGCAACTGGGTGTAAAACAAATAAAAAATAACAAGCACTGGATTTGATTCCCTAAATAAGCAAAAGGCATTCTTTTGCAGTTTGATTTGCAACATTTTCCAGAAATGCCGCCACAATGGAAATAGAAGGAATTTTTTAAAAAATCATTATTTTGGAAAATCACATCATCTTTAGCAACCATGTCAGTGATTATTTGCGTTGCCAATGCAACACATCTGTTTGAGCCTATATTTATAAGCATTAAATTCACAATGGTTCCACATATAAGTGCAAGTATCTGAATTCTTTATCAGGTCTAATGCAATCATGTCTGGCATTTATGCCTTAATATTTACGTTATTTTGTTTAAATATTTTCTTTTTATTTTGTCTTTATATTAACTTTTTGTTTTTAGTTTATTATATACATGTTATAATACATATAAATGTTATTTCCAGGTAGCTAAGTGGAGATTATCACATATTTTATAATATTTCATATATATAGATATATACTTGTTATTAAAATAGATCTTTGAGTCAGATACGGTTGAGATCACTGCCCTGTGAGATAAGAGCCATATAATATGTAATTTGCAGACTTTGGTCCCTGTCATCAGCTCGTCATTTCATCATCCACCTTTGCAACTGCTCCCCTCATGTTTCCCAAATATGCCATGCACTGTTATGCCTATTCTGCTGTTCTTCTCATTCCTTTTCCCAGAAAAGTAGTTATTATTTTTTGTAAGACTCTGCTCAAATGGCAACCCACTTAGAGTTTATTACTCTCCTGCCTGGGTGACCATAGCATTTTGCCCTTATCTCCAACATAACACTCCTATTTCTATCTTCCCAATTAAACCGTGAGCTTCTAAAGGGCAGAGACAATGTCTTTTTCAGTCTTGGAGGGCAGGGATTGTGTTTTACTAATTTCTATCTCCACAGCTTCTAACTTGGTTCCTTATAATTGCTTATTGACCGATCATTTATTCAATAAAATTGTATTCTTCAATGAACGAATAGCAAATATAAACACCTTAATGCATGACATTTATTTGGATTATTGCATTTTTAAGCCTTTTTGTTCCCCAGGATTAGAAGTCTGTGGACCTACTATTCTAAACTCAATTTGCTCTGTTGGTAGCTTTGCCTGCCATCCGTCTTCATCATCTCCCCTCGTCTAGCATCTGCTACCACTGTCTTATTTATGTACACATTCTTCAGTGGCTCTAGCTATTGCCTCCAAATTATGCAGATTTCTCACCTATTCTTTCTCTTCATATCTGGAATCAGAAGTATGAAGCAGTAAAAAAATCAAAATAAGAAGAAAATACTATGCCTTCCTCACCATTCATTCTCCAGTGATTTTTACTCCTCTGATTAGAATTGCCAGTCCCTTATCTTGGCGTTCTTAATGCCCAGCTCAGTTGCTCTCCAAATCAATTGTTGGACTACGTCTTTCCATAATACCAAAAGTTAGCAAATAGCCTTTGACTTTAGCATGAGAAATATCTCATGTATGCCAAGGCATGCTGTTTAATTAATTGCAGTAAATGAAATCGAGTTTTCACACAAATATGATTTTTGTTAACAAATACAATTATGGAAAGCAATAGAATTTGTGTTACATCAGCAAGTTTGTTTCTTTAAGATATTACATAAGAATTTACAATTATTCTGGAATACACAAGTTTATTGAATTTAAATTAATTTATAAATAAATGTTATTGTAAGATTCAAATGGTAGTTAAAATAGTCGGAAGAGAGGCAAAGCCGATGACAGTATAAAGAGGAAGCCAATGTTATACAATTCAGCGATAGCTAATTCTTATTTGTTTATTGATTGTTTCAGTATATTTCAGATACACTACTTGTTTGGTTTAAGTAATTACGGCTGATCATAAACTATAGAAAGTCCTATATTAAAATAAGGCAGTTTTATAAGAAAAACACACTAATTCTTGAATATGGTCTTTGAAAACTCTTCCATATCAAAAATTCTATGAGTCTTTCTCAACTATGTTTCTGCCAATAGAAATATGATCTATGGGATAGAAGAGATGTGACCTTATGAACATCCCTGTAAATTTCCTTTAACAGAATCTTCTGTTCTTACTAGTAAAATAGAAGATTATACTTTTGGAATAAAAATTCATTGAAACGATTAAATAATTTTTTTAATGTGCAATAAACTACCCTGTCTGAATAGTTAATATTAAAATAACTGATACAATATAAATGCTCTTTACAAGTCACAAAATATAAAGAATTTTTCAAGTCTGAAAATCTTTTCAGAGGCTTTCTATCCTTTGAGACCAGAAACATATAAGAAGATATATCATTTTGTTTCCTTGTGCCCAATCCTCTTCCTTTTCCATTTAATTCTGCAAATTTTTCTTAAATATATTTTTGTAGCAAGGATAATCTAACTTCTATTTATACCATTAAAATTATGGCAGGAAAAGAGCATTTAAAGGATATAGAGCTGGAAAAGATAATAGAAAATATATATATCTAACACACATTGGTATTTTATAGCTAGGGAAACTGAGTTCTGAAATTCTGAGGCACTTCCAAGGCACCCAGTAAAGCAGTACTACTAGAAGGTAGATTTTCTTAGTATACAGAGCCTTCTCATCATTGCAAGAAGTTTATCCACCTGTGTTAAGGCTCTGGTTGGAATATTTTGGGGGAGAAAAGAAACATGATTCAGCTTTTATTATTCTCTCTTCTCATCCTTCTGTTTTTCTAAACTTCATAATTAATCTTTCTTCTATATGTCTCCAATAAACAATTATCTGTTTTCAGTAAAGCCACATTTGATGTCAATACTTCTCAACAGCTCATCACAAATGTCCCTTACAGTAGTTGGTAATTTAATTCATTTTATCAGTCAAGTCCAGCAGCTGATATCTGATATTCAGGAGTTGTATACCTGGATAGCTTTTGACATAGACCATTTACTCTCCAGAATTGCAAATCAACGACTTTGGGACAGAATTTGGTTGCAGGTGCATTTTTCTTTAGTTGCATGGTGTTTTAAAAATTGAAAGCAAATCCCTTTATTAAGAACAGAATCACCCGTGTATCATTTGCTGTATTTCCTACTACTTGTGTGTATGACACCTGATGATCAGTTTCCATTGTGATTATAGAACTGAAACCAATATGAATATTGCTTTGTGTTTGTTTATTTCTGTTTCTGGAGAGGAGGGTGTTTGCATGTTTTCTTCCAATGGAGAAATTATTGGGAGAGAATGGAAATAGTCGTTAGACTCATCATGCCACTGATGCTTCATAGACAAAGACTTTGCACTTAACAGGGAAGGTTTAAAAATCTTTCAAATGTTTCTTACTGTGCCTAATATTCTGACATTTATCATAGCCCTAATTCACTAAATAGAC
Organism: Theropithecus gelada; assembly: GCF_003255815.1. Taxonomy (NCBI): domain Eukaryota; kingdom Metazoa; phylum Chordata; class Mammalia; order Primates; family Cercopithecidae; genus Theropithecus; species Theropithecus gelada. Next base: position 213,881 of record NW_020257633.1, read on the forward strand.
TTTTGCATGTCTAGTAATGTGATTAAATGTGTTGCTTAAAAAATATAGTCTTACCTAAGTCTACTATCTTTTAAACTTCTTTTAAAATGGTTGATTGTAGAATAAAAGGCCAAACATTAAGACAGTTAATTTATATTTTAGTATATATATTTGAGTATTATGAAGTTAATTTTTGTCATGATGATTTTAACTAGGAGCACAGTAATAATATTTTAGTTTATACTTAGTAATGTTCTATAAAATTAGTGCATTGTCTTTTACTGTAAATGTAATGGCAAACAGCAAAGGCTAAATATTTTTCAGGTGAGTTTAATATCATTAATGAGAGTTTTAAAGTATGTATACATTGTAGATTCATTTAGTAAATTGAAGAATCATACGTAAGCACAATAGTTAGAAGTTCTACATTTACAAAAAATGTTTAAAATTAGATTTTGTAAAAGAATATTTTATGAAAATTAAAGATGACCTGCCTAAAAACTATAAAAAATATTATGTTGCTAATTTTGCTTCAAATATACTTCCTTTGCAAACGTATTAAAAATTAAAATCAAAGAAATGAAAATTTTTGTTTCTAGCAAATATGAATATCTAATTTGCTATGAATCTTAATGAGCATATCAAAACATCAGATGATAAAAGGGATTGAAATACTACTTGCAAACAACAAAATTATGAAAATTAATGCTTCATGGTCTACATATTATTCTTCATTGACCAAAAAAAATGTAACTTCTGTTTGGGTATACATAAAATACATAGTAGTTGTTTATACAGTTTTATGAAAATAGAGTTTTATTCTGAAGTTATTACATATTTTTAGCAAGAATACTGACAAATTATTATCATTTTTTCGTTATACTTCTCAACATTTCTGATAAACATCTGTTCGATTTCATTGAATTATTTAAGTATTTCATATTTTACTTTTCCTTTTAAATTTTTGTAAGAAGGAATATGGTTTTAAAATTTTAATTTTTCTTTTTTTTAAAGTGTACTTCTAATGTGTATTAGATCTAAAACAATGGCTTGATTAATATTAATACAGCCATTTTTTTTTGTATTTTAAAATTTGTATTCTACATCACAACACTAGAAAAAAAAAAAAAATCTGTCCCTCTGCCGGACTAGTGTTAGTTTGATGATTATACTAATATTAACTGCTTCACTTGAGTAAGCAAAGAGGAAGTAAAATACCAGTCAGACCAGCTGTTAATTCACAGAGTGTTGTACTACGCTTATTAAAAATACCCAAAAGATGTACCTTTGTGGTTCAGTCTTTTGAATTAGAATCAGAATATTAATCATGCCTCAGGCCTAAATTAAACATTGGAAGGCCCCTTAAGAATTTTCACCAAATTTTCTTGGATTTTTCTTTATTGGGTCTTCCTGGACTCTGTTTAGCTCTGTAATTGCTTTGCTCCTTTGTTGATAGGTTAAAGTACAACGTGATTTTCTCCATGTCACAATATTTAGGAGGACGGCTCAATGGTCTACTCCAAGTTGCGATGTGCAGCTGAGACACCTATTTGTAACAGAAATAGTGTTTATAATGTTAAATAAGGTATGAAGTAAGAACAATTATGTATCTCAGTGTCTGTAGTTAATTTTAAAAATCTGAATCATTACTGTCTTCATATCATTGTTATTCTAGCAGGGTTATCTTAAGTGATCCTGCCAAATGTGATTGACCTCTTATATATGAGTATAAATTTTAGTTTTATTTAAAAACAGAAAACCTAAGAAAAAGCTGAAATTCTAGCATGGTCAAAACATACTATTGTCTGTTTTCAGAAAATGTTCATTATTACTAATAAATAAATATATGCCCCTTTACTTACACGTATATGTACACAATTTCAAGGAGCTGAAGCTTATGATTAACAGTAGCATTTGTGCATCTAACTGTCTAAGAATTGTTTCTAAAGTATATTATTTATACTGGAGTTCAGTTTGAGCTCCGGACACTAGAAACCAAAACAAAAACATTATGATCTTCAACTATTTTTAAAACGTTTAACATATCTCTATTTTGTCATTTACAAGGGAAATGGATGAAATAGAAAGGTATGTTAACTCGAGACTATATTATTTTAAAAAACAATTAATGATAATAACAAAAAACTCATGCTTTTGATACATCACAAAAGTTCCTTTTTCATTTCTCCATTGAATTTTTAATAAACTGCTAATATTCAAATAGGAACCATATTAGTTCTGAATTCCTTCATAATTATTTGTAGAAATATAAAATATATCTGTTGAAATTGATATTTTTATTAATATTTATCAATAAATCTCAATAATAAATTGATATTATTAACACATTTAGTAGAAGAAACATGTTCAGTTTTTTTAAAGTTTGCTTAATAATATTTGAACTAAGCTGATACTTACATGGACTTTATCTTGGAAGCATCTGTATATTGTGTATCAGAGTAATAGGTGTTGCTCTATGTGATTAAAACAAACAAAATGCTTAACAATTCATGCTACTATTAGATAAAAACAAGTGAGGGTGAATTGTTAACTAGTTTAAATTATCAGTTAAATATATGTTACCTAATTACCATTACACAAGTTAACAGAGAGAAAATATAAATTCATCTGACCTGATAGGTATCTAAAAAAGCAGTGCTGCACACTGTTAAAAACACTTTGGGTAGCTATGAGTTACCTATAAAACAAGGCAATAACAGAAAAGGAGGTACACATTTCAGAGGGAAGTGTGAACAGTGAATGACTGGGGAGGACTTGGGGAACCTAACTTGGCCAGTATGGTACTAGTAGTGCTGTGCTGTAAAACTGAGTATCATTGATGTTCTAAATTCAATTTCATCTTTCTTTATCCCTTTTCTGTGTAGCTACTTGAGTGACAGACAAATGAATCACAACTTATTAATTGGAATGTGTGAATTTTGAAATAATTTGCTAGTTTTTGAAAATCGAGTATAATTTTGTTAAGCATTTCTATCAGAGATCAAACTGTGACCAACAAAGAATAGGTAACTGAAAGAAAAATGTCCAGTCCTTCTTTGACAACTTTAGTAGTGAAAATTATCACAAATCCAATGAAATGTCAAACATTTAGTAGATTGAAAACTCATGAGACCTATGAGATTATGAACATTTTATATTAATCCAAATCATAATGGCCTAGAATTTTTATAGAGAGGGGCTATTATAATGAATCTTTATAGCCCAAATCTAAACATTATAAATATTTTACAAATTTGTGTTTTGTATTTCTCCATTTTTTTGGAATACATCAAAAGCATATCCCAAATAATTTCACCCATAAATACTAAGGGAAGTGTTACTAAGAAGTAATATTTTTAATATGTCATTTTTTGTTGTAGTATTTTAAAACAAATTTCACAAATATTAGTTTACTCTGAATACTTTGATATGTATCTCCAGCAGTAAAAGCATGTTAAAATCAAATAATATTAAAAATGCAATTCCTTAAAAGCATCTAATAAAATGGTCTCTGTCCAAATTTTTCCATTTTTGACCTGAGCTCTATTTTTCAAACAGTTTTTGACTAAGGATCTAACTAGAGTTTATATGTTGTACTTAGTCAATTAAGCCTTTTAAATCTTCAAAAATATATAACTGCTCATTCTACTTTTTTTCTTGCCATTGATTTTTAATCACGGATATTTACCTTGAAGAATTGTCTACATTCTGACTTGGTTGATTTTCTTTGTATTTATTGTAAATTTATATTTAGAAGTCTGATTACATTCAGATTTAACTGGTACTCTGTGCTTTGTATTTTATCTCATCAGAAGGCACATATGTGTAGTTGCAGCACTTTTAGAGATATATTAAAGCATATCGGTAATAAACTGAAAGAAATATTAAAAATTTACTTTTTTAAAATTTTTAATTGTTGTGAGTACATAGTTGGTGTATTATTTGTGGGGTTACTTTACTAATTTTAACAGCAAAAGATTTAAAAAGAAGCCATATGTCCATCAATAGAAGACTGATCAAATAAACAAGAGCATACTATGCAGCTGAATAAAAATATGGAATATAATTTCCAGGATATGATGTTATATGAAAACACCATTTTGAAGAAATACACAAGTTGGTATGTGTATAGCAAATATTTATATAATGTAAGGCATATGTGTTAGGTATATAGCATGCTACCACTTAAAAATGGGTAAATGTATATATATACATGTATATATAGTATATTATATTTAGTTATATTAAAATGTACATATAAAAGATAACATTTTAAAAGTGTACATATATTTATATGTTATATGTGTTATATACGTATATATGCTATATATGTATATATATGTGTGTCTCTCTATATATATACCTGCATGTGGGGGAACAAATAGAGTGACTGGGACAGTGGTAGAGACTGAACTTCCTTGTAAATAGAGCATAGATTTATAGACATAACTCTGGAACAATGTAAATAGTTTATAAATTATAAAACAAAATAAACTAATTAATCTTTATGTCTCTGGTATGGTATATATCTAACAGCAAAAAGGCCTGCAACAAATCCTGAGTTATCTTTCATGACCATATCAGTTTGTAATGTTAAAGTTATCCTGAAATACTTGTGTATATACTGTGGAATATATCAAAAGAATAATTATATCATTGAGAGGCAGGATTTTCATTGTGGTTAAAAGGGAAACATATTTAAGAAACCCAATTAGAAAAGTTAAAATCCTGTGTTTGAATTAAAGTCATTAATAAAAGTAGACCTTATGTCTTAAGAAACACTGGCACAAACACATAAGCCCACACAAACACACATTCTGTCTCTCCACTCAGAAGGCTAGAAAAATAACTAATCTTATATCAGTAAGCATTCTGAGCACCCTTAAAAATCCTCTGTGCTCTGCCTATTCGCCCCTTCTACCACCGTAACTCCTGGCAATCACTGATATTTTCGCTGACTCCATAGTTTTGTCTTTCCTAGAGTGTCATATAGTTAAAATCATACACTATGTAGCTTTTTCAGATTGGCTTCTTTCACTTAGTAATACACATCCAGGTTTCCTCTATGTCTCAATATCTCATTGTATTTTAAAATTATTTTGTTTTAGATTAAGGGGGTACATGTGCATGTTTGTTATGTGGGTATATTGCTTAATGGGTGGGAATTGGGCTTCTAGTGTACACATCATCCAAATGATGAACATTGTACCAAATAAGTAACTTTTTTACTGTCACTCTGCTTCCACCCTCTCTCCTTTTAGAGTCCCCCGCCTATTATTTCTACCTTTGTGTTTATGTATATTCATTGTTTACCTTCCACTTGTAAGTGATAACACACAGTATTAGATTTTCTGTTTCTGAGCTAGTTCACTTAAGATAATGGCTTCTAATTCCACCCATATTGCTGCAAAGAACATGATTATATTCATTTTTATGGTTATATGGTATTCCATGGTGTTACATGTCACATTTTCTTTATAAAATCAACCATCAATGGGCACTTAGGTTGGTTCCATAACTTTGATATTGTGAAAAGTGCCGCAATAAACATATGTGTGCAGGTGTCTTTTTTATACAATAATTTATTTTCGTTTGGGTACATGCCAAGTAGTGGGATTGCTGGGTAGAGTGGTAGTTCTGTTTTCAGTTCTTTGAGACATCTCCATACTACTTTCCATAGAGGCTGAACTAACTTACATTCCCACCAACAGTGTACAAGTGTCCCGTTTTCTCTGCATCCCTGCCAATATCTGCTGTTTTTGACTTTATTGTAATCGCCATTCTGCCTGGTATAAATATCTCATTGTGGTTTTAATTTGAAATTCCCTGATCATTAGTGAGGTTGAGCTTTTTTTCCTGTGTTTGTTGGCTGTTTGTGTATCCTCTTTTGAGAAATAGCTGTTCGTATCTTTTGCCCAGTTTTTAATGGGGTTGTTTGTTTTCTCTCATGAGTTGTTTGAGTTCCTTGTAGATTTTGGATATGAGTCATTTGTTGGATGCATAATTTGCAAATATTTTCTTCCATTGTGCAGGTTGTCTGCTTATACTGCTAATTATTTCTTTTGCTATGCAGAAGTTTTTTAGTTTAATTAAGTCCTATTTCCCTATTATTGTTTTTGTTGCGTTTGCTTTTCGGGTCTTTGTCATAAATTCTTTGCCTAAGCCAATGTCCATAAGAGAATTTCCTATGTTTTATTCTAGGATTAATACAGTTTCAGGTCTTCCAGTTAAGCTCTTTAATTGATCTTGAGTTAATCTTTATATATTTTGAGAGCTAGGTCCCCAGTTTCATTCTGCATATGACTAGTCAATTTTCCCAGAACTACTTATTGAATAAGATGTCCTTTCCCCTTATTTTATTTTATATTTTTGTGAACTTTGTTGAAAATAAGTTAGTTGTAGATATGTGGCTTTACTTATGCATTCTATATTCTGTTCCATTGATCTATGTTTATTTTTATACCAGTACCATGCTACTTTAGTTATAAAATGATACTGATTTTCGTACACTGATTTTGCATTCTGAAACCTTAGTGAAGTTGTTTATCAAGTCTAAGAGTCTTTTGGGGGAATCTTTAGGGTTTTTCTGGGTATATGATAATGTCATCAGTAAACAGAGATAATGTGACTTCTTTTTCACTTTGTATTCCTCTTATTTCTTTCTCTTGCCTGATTGCTTAGGCTAATACTTCTACTACTATGCTGAATAAGAGTGGTGACAGTAAATATCCTTTTCTTGTTCTAGTTCCTAGGGGAAATGCTTCCAACTTTTTCTCATTCGGTATGATTTTGCTTGTGGGTTTGTCATAACTCATTTCTTTTTAGCACTGAATTATAGCACATTTCTGGCTGTACCAAAGTTTATCTATATGCACACCTACTATAGAATATCTCAAGTGCTTCCAAGTTTTGGCAATTATAAATAAAGCTGCCATAAATATCGATGTGCAGTTTTTTGCATGGATATAACTTTTCAACTCTTTCGGACCACAGCTGCTAGATTGTATGGTGAGAATATGTTTGGTTTTGTAAGAAACTGCCCAAACTCTCTTCCAAAGTGGCTGTACCATTTTACATTACCACCAGTAATGACTGAGAGTGCCTGTTGCTCCCTATTTCAACCAGCATTTGCTGTTGTCAGTGTCTTGAATTTCGACTATTCTAATAGGTATGCAGTAATATCTCATTATTGTTTAATGTTTTATATCATTACCTAATGACATATGATGTTGTGATCTTTTCATATGCTTATTTGCCATCTGTATATCTTCTGTGATGAGGTGTCAATTTAGGATTTTTTTTTTTTTTTTGAGATAGAGTCTTGCTCTGTCACCCAGGCTGGAGTACAATGACATGATCTCAGCTCACTGCAGCCTCTGCCTCCCAGGTACAAGTGATTTTCCTGCCTCAGCCTCCTGAGTTGCTGGGGTTACAGGTGTGTGTCACCACACCTGGCTAATTTTTGTATTTAATAGGGATGGATTTTCACCATGTTAGTCAGGCTGGCCTCAAACTCCTGACTGCGTGATCCACCTCACTCGGCCTCCCAGACATTTTTAAATTGGGTTGTCCACTTTCTCACTATTGAGTTTTAAGAGTTTTTAGTATATTTTAGACAACAGTGCTTTGTTAGATATGTGTCTTACAAATATTTTCTCCCAGTCTATGGCTTGTCTTTTTATTCTCTTGACAGTGTTTTCAACAGAGGAGTTTTGTATTTTAATTAAATCAAATTTACCATTTTTTTTTCTTTCATGGATCATGCCATTGAGGTTGTATCTAAAATGCCATTGCAATACCCAGGGTCCTATAGATTTCCTCCCATGTTATCTTCCAGGAATTTTACAATTTTGTGTTTTACATTTAGGTCTATAATCCATTTTGAGTTAATTTTTTGTGGAGTGTTTCTCAAACTTTTTCAAAAAAATTGAAGATAAAGGAATATTTCTGAATTCATTTTACAAGGCCAGCATTTCCCCGATACCAAAGCTAGACAAGACTACAAGAAAAGAAAATTACATGCCAATAACCCCGATGAACATAGATGCAAAAATCCTCAACAAAACATTAGTCAACTAAAATCAACAGCATATTAAAAGGATCATTCACCATGATTAAGTGAGATTTGTATCTAGGATTAAAAAATATCATAGTTCAATATATGCAAATCAATAAATATGACACATATTAACAGAATAAAGGACAAACATCATATGGTCATCTCAGTAGATGCAGAAAAAGCATTTGACCAAATTAAACATTTCTTCTTCATAAAAAACTGTCAACAAATTAAGTCTAGAAGGAATGTATCTTAACACAATAAAGGCCATATATTACAAGCCCAAGGTAGCATCATATGCTGTGGTGAAAAGTTGAAAGCTTTTCCTCTCAGATGAAGAATAAGGCAAAGATGCTCTCTCCTGCTACGCCGCTTCTATTCGACATAGTACTGGAGTTATACAGAGTAATTATTCAGGAAAAAGAAAGCATCCAAATTGTAAAGGAAGAAGTTAAATTGTCCTTGTTTGCAGATGACATACTCTTATGTATAGACAACCTTACAGACTCCACAAAAATTGTTAAAACTAATAAACCAATTTAATTAAGTTGCAGGATACAAAATTAACATACAAAAATAAATAGTGTTCCTGTACACTAACAATGAACTATCCAAAAAAGAATTTTTTAAAATAAAATTCTATTTACAATAGATACCAAAAATACTTAGGAGTAAATTTAGCCAAGGTGAAAGATCTGTGCATTGAAAACTATAAAACATTGATGGAAGAAGACACGAATAAATACAGTGTTCATTAATTGGAAAATTAATATTGTTATATCTGTCTACCAAAGGTCCATACTACCCAAAGCATCTGTACTAACTAAGGTGATCTGTAGATTAAGTGCAATCCCTGTCAAAATTTCAATGGCGTTTTCACCGAGATTAAAAAAAAATCCTACATTCATATGGAACAAATTGTTGCCAAATAGACAAGCAATCTTGAGAAACAGAGCAAGACTAAAGGCATCATACTACTACAAAGCGATAGTAGTCAAAACAACATGGTTCTGGCATGAAAAAAGCACATAGACCAATGGATTAGTATAGAAATCCTAGTAATAAATCCAGGAATTTACAATCAATTGATTTTAGACAAAGATGCAAAAGGACACATGATAAGACAAAGATTTTCTCCTCAGTAACTGCTGTTGGGAAACAATATCCACATGTAGAAGAATGAAATTGGATACTCACCTCATACCAGTTGCAAAAATCAAATCAAAATGGATTAAAGATTTACATGTAAAACCTGAAATGGTAAAGATACTAGAATAAAACATAGGGGAAAATCTTCATGACAATGGTCTGGGCAGTGATTTTGTGCGATATGACCCCAAAAGCACAGACAACAAAAGCAGAAACAAACAGGATTACATCAAACGACAAAGTTTCTGCACAGCAAAGGAAGTAATTACCAAAGTGAAGACATGACCCACGGAATGGGAAAATATATTTGCAAAGCATACATCTGATAAGGGGTTAACACTCAAAATATATAAGGATCTCCAACAACTCTATAGCAAGAAAACCAAAAACCTAATTTAAAAAAATAGGCAATAGACTGGAATAGACTTCCTTTCCCTTCCCTCCCCCCCCCCCCCCCC